>NC_056731.1:492906568-492911568 GCF_019279795.1 Protopterus annectens
CAAATATAATGATTTGGTTAAAGGATGCGGAAATAAATGTACATGTTTTCATACATGAATTTTAACAGCTCTCTAGTATGCATCAAAAACTTATAGTAAGCACAAGGTTTAGGGCATTACACAGTTAGGACTCCAGATTAACTGGATCTTTCTTGCCAGTTTTACTGAATGATTTATGTATGTACCCTTTTTATCCTTTGGTCAGTATGTTGCCAAGCTATGCCAGACAAGTAGGGCTCAGAAAAATAATGGCAGTGAAATTCTGCAAGAGCAATCCAAGGCCTATTTGTACTTAAACCCACCGAGACTAATGCATAAATGGTTTATACAGAGCAATAACCAGCTGCCATGGAGTACAAGGCACTCAGGAGAAACCCAACACTGAGTTTAGGGATGGAGAGGAAAGCTCAAGCTTCTTTTATACTGCTACTCTCTGCTGCTGAGCAGACCCATTGGAAAACCCAGAGAGATTTCTGTTCAGTTTGTTACACAGTATGAGAAAATGAGTCTACTTCTACATTTCAAAGTTTCAAAATGTTGACTTTATTATGGTCGAGGCCATAAGATCGAAGTTTTGAAACTTTGAAATTTAAATGAAAAAATAAAAGCAATTTAAAAGTTTTGCAGGGGGACAAGCCCCTACTAATTAAATATACCAATTCCAAAATCGCACTACAGTGAATAAAATGTTAAATATAACGCTGTGATCTCCATTTAAACTGTTCAAAGTTTCAAAACTTCGATCTTATGGTCTCGACCATAAGAAAGTTGACATTTTGAAACTTCGAAATTTAGAAGTAGACCCGAGAAAACATGAGTGCTAGTATATCTGACAACCTACAAATCATGATTTTCAGAAAAGAGACAGAGATCAAAGTTTACAGACAAAGCTGAAGATAAGACTAACTGCAGTGTTCAATGTATTCTTTCAAAACAGCATGCAGATATTTATAATTCTTAGTTACCAAGATGCATCTCATGTGTTGAAATGTCACAGAGAGACATAATATGAAGACACCCAATTAAGCCAGCCACATCATCATGTTCTTCTGAAAAGAAAGAAAGAAAAAAAAAAAGTATGATGTGGAAAATTTGGAAGAAATATTGAGTTTTTCAGTTTTCTTTTGTGAATCAGTGACGAGTGAAAGAGTAGGTGTCCCTAGTACTGTTACCTGAATTAATTAATAGGGTAGATATTCAATCTGAAATGCTGTTCGTTGATTGGTAGTTGGATTCACATAGCATTAATTTTACAGTGTTGTTCTATGCTTTCACAATACAGTAACCTCACACAGCCTTGCTTGTACTACCAGGGCTGTAGAAGCAAAAACCTGGGCATCAAGAAAGACTCCATAGTAGTTTATTTGTTTTGCATGTAGTCATTTTTTCCAAGTTATTTAGGTTGTGCATAATTTAGGGGACATTAAGTAGGTCAATGAGTCAAAGTTTACTTTAATAGTTTTTTAGTTTAGAGACTCATAACTATGTTAAAGTATGTAAACATGTTTATTGAAATGGCTGTAATGTGCCTTAATCTAGCATGCTGTTTACAAATGAACAGGGCTTATATTAATTAAATTTGATGAGATTACCCTTCTTGTGAGATGAATGTGAAATCACCCTATTTGTGGGATTAGATTGCATATTGTACCAGTCAATGCATACGTGACTGGGGTTTATAAGGTTATTTCTAGCTGTAGTGATGTGACATGAAACTAAGTGATTGAACCTCTGGTCAAGACAGGCACAATGTGAGGGATTGCTGATGGCTAAATGTACAAGTAGTTTTATAGCTTTGCATGCAAGTGTATGTATCCTCTCTCTGGCAGCTATAACCTTTAGAAAGAATGTACTTTAGTTATACCCGATTTGTTGATAATGGGCTCAAATTCAACTCAAAAAATGTAATATCTCATTTGGTAACCACCACCTTCCCCCAAATATACAGTATATACAATACTAAAAAATGTAGTCAATACCTCGGTTTACAGTTCCCGCTCCTTCAATCATCATGTGACAACTTAAATCAGAAAATCCGTCTGCTTAGCATAGCTGATATCCAGTGGTATATCATACAGATCTACAGATATTAGTTCCTTAAATTCAGCAATGATTAGCCCAATTGTAGACTGCAATGCCTCCTTCACGATATGCTTCACTTGACATATCAAACTATAGAACATCCAGAGGTTCCTAATTTAGATTATTTCAAACTTAAATACCCTGAGCTACCAATAGCAGCTAGAAGCCTATCCATTTACTCGGTATCTTACAGACCCAGTGGGTGACCTGCACCTTCCACTACTGCACCAGTTCAGACTCTTTCATCCTCAAGCTCCCACTTCTCTGAAAGTCTAATAATTTATAAGGCAAACGCCAGAACCAAGTACCTAAATATTCACAAACAAATAAACAGTGGAGAAAGATTCACTGCACAGCAACTCCCCCATCTTTAGGACAAGCTCTACATACAGATTAAATATAGGGTGCTCCGGTTTCCTCCCTCATCCCAAAGACATGCTGTAGGTGGATTGGACACTCTAAATTGGCCCTAGGTGCGAGTGTGTGAGTGTGAGTGTGTGCGACAGTGTGTGTGCCTTCTGTGGAAGGTTGGGCACCGGGCTGGCAACGACACTGTAAAACTCCACTGCTAATCATGAGTGGACAGAGCGGACAGGTGATCCACTGTGGCAACCCCCAACTGGGAAAAAGCCGAAAGAAGAAGAAGATGATACACTGTCATACTTAGAAACTGGATGGCTGGGTGGGTATCTTCCAATTTACCCCAGCCTTCCTTGAGAAAGGGAGTACAGCCTGAGAGGGGTTATTTGCAAGGCGCTGATGGTCACAAAAATAAATTGCCTTGAAACTCCTAAGGGTTAAACGTACAGTGTGTTATGTTATTCTTAGAGAGGCTGTGAATTTTACTTTGCTTCAGCATTTGTGCAGTGATGCTGAAGGTAATGTTAATTTTATTTTGCTGTGGAATAAAATATTTTTTATTCTTACGCAGACTTTTGTTTGCCTCTTCTAGGTCATCAGAAATGTGTTGAGTATGGGAGCGTGGCCAAGGATGAACACAGGATAGCAGCAGATTTCTTCAGCTCCACCAATTTCATTACACTGACAGGAATTAATTACTTAAAAAATTAATTCTTGAAGTAATTTTCTTTCTAAATATGTTTGTTTTATATAGTTCTTGAACTATATCTAAAAAAGAAAGGAAATCTTAATAATATTCCTGTCAGAAATTACTTTGGAAATTTTCCTGTCAGTTTATCAGTCTGAAATGAGTTCCAGTAAGACAAATTCTCAAGACTCCAGCATCAAGAAAGAACTTCATTCTCTGATAATTATAGTCCAGCAACTTACTGCTAAGATGGATAAAATGGATACTAAAATAGACACTTTCATAGAAAAAACTACAAAACAAATAGACTTGTTACATATGGACCTGCAACAACAGAAGATCCAGATGACAGGCATAGAAGAAGCTGTGAATGACATGGAAAATAAAATACAAGAGGAGGAAATCAACATTGAGTTTCTGCTGAAACAAAATACACATTTACAAACAAAGCTGGATGACCTGGAACATAGATCTAGGCGCAATAACATTAGGATTTTTGGACTGCCAGAAAATATTGAAGGTAACAATATTACTTCTTTTTAACAACATGGCTCCCTAAAACTTTAGATTTACCAGAAGCATTCTCTTTGGTATCGAAAGAGCACATAGATCTATAGCTAATACTAACTCTAACAAAAACTATCCTAGATCAGTTATAGTTAGATTTCTATCATCTTTTGATAAAGAGATGGTTCTTAAATCTGCTTGGGCTAAAGCTCCTGTTAAGTTTAATGAGACAACTGTGCGTTTTGACAATGACTATTCTTCCATGGTAATTGCTAAAAGAAAAGTTTTTCTGCCACTAATAAGGGAGCTTAAAAAGCACAGTTTAAAACATACCTTCTGTTTCCTGCCAAGCTTAAAATCTTCCTTCCTGATGGTCCTAAGGTCTTCGATGATTTAGACTCTGCTTTACTGTTTGTCAAAGGAAGAAGGATTTTGGATAAAATAGAAGAAATGGAATGGGCTAGTTCTTCATTAAAGAGATTGGCAACTGAAGCTTCCTGAAAGACTTCAGAGAAGAAGAAGAGACTAAAAAACAAATGATTTGTTATATGTTTTTTTTCTCTCTCATCATTTTAGTTCATTATTAATCTTTTTGAATATAGTTCCTGCATTTCCAGAAAACCACAAATATTTTGGAAAAGATTTAATCAAAGTTATTCTCTATGTGCAAAGAAATGTTTTGTTTCATAACCAGTCAAAATGCCTGAGGATTTAATGGCAGGCTGTGACTCGATTTGTTTTTCTTTCTGAAAAAATTAAGGTTAGTAATTTGATACATTTTTTTATCTTTATCTTTTTTTTCCTTTTTCTTTTATTATTTTCTTTGTTTAAACAATGACACTCTATTTAGATTATGTAGTGGGTAAAGGGTGGGGAGGGCAGGAGAGAACAGTAATGAAAATATCATTAATAGAATAATAACATTTATTTCTTGTAAAAGTTTATAAGTTCTTCAAATGCTATTTCTAATTATACTTTCTTGATTATACTGCTTATGCTTGTTTGTAAATAATCTGTCATGCTTTAACTAATAATAATCAGAACTAAATAAGAGTAAATAATATGTTTTATTTTTAACTCTATTAATATAAACAGTAAGTAACATTCCATTGTATATACTTCTTACAGCTTTCTCTTACATTTTTATTTCTGCCTCACCCTTTTATTTTCTACTCTCTTTTCTTTTCTTTATTAATATATAGAAATGCTTTTGACTGTGTGGGCACAGTGAATAATAGGATTTGTATGAAAATTGAGTTGGGAGAAGAATGCTGAGTTTTATTGCTTGTTGGTAATTTTGAGTTTAATTTCACTTGCATAGAGGCTGTGATGATCTGTGGAATACATTGTGGAGGTTCTGTCA
>NC_056731.1:492916568-492946568 GCF_019279795.1 Protopterus annectens
TATTATAAAAGTTATTACTTTATTAATAGATCGGTCATATGTCACAAAATGGAAAGATTATTGGGAGCTAATTAGCATGCACTTCATGAAAATCTCCTTAACACATAAAAATATGATTATAAATAACTCCATGTTGTGGTTGCTAAAGGAATTTTGTACTTCACCTATTACACCTAAACATATGGTCTGTTACCCATTAAATATTATTATTAGTTATAATAACTTTATATTCATGCACCCTAAGTATAGGGAATGGAATTTTATTGTATTCCCTATAATTTATACTCAGGGTATGCTTATGTCATCTACTTCTGAAGGAGCTCATTTAGCTATAGATAATAATCTAAAGTACTGGTATCAGCTGATATCTGATAATAAAGTTAAAAATCTAAATTTCTTAAAACAAAAATTTGATCTAAGAGAAACTTGCTGGTTAGAGGTTCAGATCTTTAGACAACATCTCATTGATAGAATAGATCTAATGTCTATAACAGTTAAAGAATCTATTCCAAAACTGATTGATTACTTGATAATAAATTTACAGCATAAAGTTTCTGATAAAGGTAAACTTTCATATATACATAAAATTATCAGACAAGAAACTTTTTACAATGTAGATTCATACTGGATTTATTTCACCTCTATTAATGGGGACCCACCAACTCAACAAGATAAACAATATATATTGGAATCTGCTTATAGAACTACATCTTCCATTGTCTGGAGACTTTATACATGGAAATTTTTACATAGATCTTTTTATACACCTTTGATGATGAATAAAATTAATAATAAAGATAATCTATGTAAGAGATGTAATGTAGAAATTAATGCTGACTGGGCTCATATGTTTTATGACTGTATGAAGTTAAAAGAATACTGGAAGTCAATTAATGAATTTTTGCAGGCTCTTTTTACAGATAGAACTCTTATATTATTCAACACACCTGTACCTCAATGTGTTAAAAAGATTAAGCTTCCCTTGTTATGGTCTATCCTAGCAGTGGCTAGGAAAAGAATAACTAGAAATTGGATTTCAGATACACCTCCTTCGTTCAATGAATTTAAAAATGTTATGAATATAATGTGTCATATGGAAATAAGCACAATTAGAATGAGAACAACTAGAAAAACATCACATATTATTGTATGGGATAATTTACAAAATTTGTTAAAAAAATTCTAATTTCAATAGCACAGTATTTTAGTTTAATTAATTGATCTGATTGTAGTGGATGTCTTTGTAAATACTTTAGTTGTTTTGTTGAATATTATAATAATACCTATTTTTAATTATTTGTATAAAATTGTTATGATATTTCTCTTATATGTTAAAACAATAAACTTGTTTTGAAAAGAAAAAAAGAAATGTGTTGAGTATTTGCTTGTTCTACAGCACTGTAAAGGATAATAGTGTTAATTTACAGGTACAAAACAAAAGGTTCTGATACATTTTTGGGACTAACTTCGACAGGTATTTAGATGGTGATTGTTACTGTTTAATAACACCTTTCTGGCTGCAGGGTTTACCCATTCCCCAAAGAAAATGTATCCAGTCAGGCTTTGCCCTCATGGGCAGACCTCAGCAGTCATGTGTAAAATCTGCTGCACTCATGGCTGAGTGGTGACTTTTACTGTAACATTCACAAACTACCATAAACCCAGGCAGACTGAACCTTGGTCTCATCTTGAGCAAGTTGCGTCTAAGTGACAGGCCTGAGACTTGGATGGAGAAAGAGTGTAGGAAAATACGAAAGGAACACTGTAACCACCACATTCAATTACACCAACAGATCCGTTAGGAAACGGAAAAAAAACAATAGCATCAGGAACAGCAGCCCATTTTGACCACGTAACAGAATACTGACAACGTACTAACTCAAACACAAATCCTCAGATACCAAGGATACTTGGGCTACAGAAAACAGAATGAGGTCTTGTCACAGTCCTTAAGCATTACCTGAAAATGGACACTACAAAGGAATGCCAGTGGACTGAATGAAAATAAAGGGCACAATCAAGACTAAAAAATAGCTACCACTAAAAATATTGACTGGTAGATTAATGTTTTGCAGCTTACATTTAAAACACTAACCTTGTTAGCCTGTGGGTGTTACAAAAGTTTAAAGTAAAATGGAAAACAAATATAAAATAAAGGAAAAAAATGTTTTGGGCCTGAATTCAATTTTTTTCTGAATTAGAAATGGGACTTGGCAACAGCTATATGAAACAGAGAGGAAAAACAAAATTAAGCAGATCCATTTACTATATAAATTTAACAAGAAGTAAAAAAATAAACAAGTTAAGGTTCTTACATTAAACTGACCTCGTTTCCTAGCTGCTACATGCACGTGGGACTTAAACAAAACATAAAACTATGAACAGTAATGGAATGGTTTGAATGAGGGTGATGCACTTACGTGTGAACTGCATTGAGGCCTAACATATACATTTTCAGTATGCGATCCTTCCAGTAGTAGCGAGGTACGCGGGAGTAATGAATGCTACCAGAGATGTATCGAAATGATTCCCCATCTTTCTTGAAGCAGTTGTTCTCATAATCAATCTGAAAGGTATGCTTGGCAGTCTAAAAATAAAACTGTAGTGTGTTAATATACAGTTTGTTAAGAGTATTGTGACCATTACTAGTTTATATCTGCAACAAAAAGAACCACCATAGACCATGCAAAAGGGAGAAACTCTGCAGACCTAAACCTGAAGCCCATATTTAGCATATACAGATCCCAATGAACAGTTATACACATATTAATTTCTTTAAATAATGCCTTTGTAAAGTAACCCCAGTGGCACCAAGAACAGATGTCCAACTGTGCTGCTGGTACAAGTTTAGGAACTTACTTGGTCTGCTAACAGGGCTTAACATGGAGACAGAGGTGGGAAAACCTAGTACCCATGTGAACTCTGGTGAAGCTAGGGATCCTTGTAGGTTATCCCAGGTTAAGGCATGGGTGTCAATGACTTCCTTATACTACTGGACTAGCTGCTTTCACAGCTAGATTAATTGATTAGCTGCCACAAAAATGACAGTTCCTGGCTTCCATGCTCTGATTAAAATGACAATTCCTGGCTTACATGCTCCCTGATTTGACAGTCCCTCAACTTCCTGGCTGTAGTAAATTACTGTTAAGGGCAACTCCCCCATGGAGTCAAGGGGCCCACCTAGTAAAGCTTTACATCTGAGGTACCTAGTAGGAAGAGTTACAGGATCCAGTGACTGCTAAGGTGGACAGCCTAAGGCTTCATGTGGTTGGAAAGGGAAATAGACATAAAAAAGTATTTAACTTATGTGCTTAAGGTTTCTAACAATCAGGAAATAACGCTCCAAAGGGAATTCAAGTCCTACATGTTATTAAATTAACAAACACACTACCTCTTTTTCTTCAGAGGATAACTATATTAAGAAAACATACATTTGGACTTTTATGTTGACTGATGGCAAACATTAAAATGTACAAATGCATGGGGAAGTATAACAGTACATCTAGAGAGACTTAACTCTGTAAAACCTGTGGTTCTCTCTCACTGTCTTTTTCCAGGAAAATACACCCCTCCTCCCACCACAGAGGTACCGTGTGTTGGGCATACCCATTATAAATCCAATGCTAGCTCATATCTTTTTCACCTTAGTAAGAGACTCTAAACAGCAAACTAATCGAGCCCAACAAATTGCTGCATAACAACACAAATATATATTCATTTTAGGTATGTCCAAAGGGAAGAATAATGGAGGAAATTATAGAATGGCACACCAGGATTCAGAAGCAGGCTCACCACTTGCGGGAACTGCCTTCTGCAAGCTGGTCAATTACTGTGATGGTGAGAAAATGCAATTCAGAAACATCTATGCAATTAGAAAGGTTACCACCTCTTCATTATACTTCTGAATCCCATACTAGCCTGTACTAGTGATATCAGGCAAGACAAAATTAGTGCTTTCCTTAGAATCCCATGCATTGCACTTACAAAAGGCACTGAAAACGTAAAACAACTGTGCAATGGAAAATAATAAAAAAACGACAAAATGGTCAAGAACACAAGAATACAATTTTATTACCGAGACTTAGCACTTTGGCTCCACAACAGCCTTCCAAGAGTAACAAACACTGAAAAATCACTAATAATACATCCAATAAATTAATTAACATTCAATTATCTAATAAACCTCCAATTACATTCCTTATTTAAGCCATTTGGTTCCAAAGTGTTATACTTTAAAATAATGTTTCTTTGTGCAACAATTTAACATCACATTTTCCCAAAGATAAATTAACCTGTTCTAAAACAGTTGCTCTCAGTCTGGATTAGATGCATGGAAAGGCTTAAAATGTGTGCCCAAAGGGCTATCCATTCTCTCATTAACTATATCCCTAATATTTTCTTGTACACATTTTTTAAAGGATCCAACAGTCTCACCTACATAATATAACCCACAATCACACTTCAACAGATAGATAACATTCTCAGTATTAAAATTATAGATTCCATTCGGAGAAAAATACATTCCATTTATAATATTGTACTTTCTAATTATGAATTTGCAAATACAACATTTCTTACAAGCATATGTACCCCTGTTTACAACTACCTCATTGTGCATAACAGCATCCGGTGGAATAAAATCTTTTATGTACCAGCATGTCTAACAAATTCCTTCCTGTCTTATACGATAGTTGAACATTTAGATAATATTTTCACCAGATTTTTATCCCTTAATAATAATGGCCAGTAATGTTTAACCACATTGATAATTTTTTCGGTCAAAACATTATACATGGTCACAAAATAAACCTTTCTACCATAACTATCTTGCTTATTATAAATATCATATTTCTTTCTTCTTTCATTACCTGCAATGTTAACTTTTATGGGGGTATTACTATAACATTTATACATTATTTTACTTCCAGCTTCAATAACCTGGTTTACTTCATATCTCCTACTAAAACATTTCAGCTGTTCTACACATTTCATCATATAAAATGTTTTTCTTCACTACAAAGTTTTTCTATACGTAAAAATTCATTCTAATGTATCATACAAATTAAATGTGTTGGATGGCAGCTACTGCCATATAAAAAGGAATTAACATTTTCAAATTTCCTATATATGGTTGTTATAATAGGCTCACCAATCCTTCCCCTCAAACTAATATCCAAATATGTAATATTCTCTAGCCCACTTGGATACCATCACATTTTAAAGAAAATTATTAACTTGAATAAAATGCTTCAACATTTTCACGACCTCCTTTACATAAAAATATTAAATAGTCAATGCAACAAAAATATTTGCCCACATAAGACCCAAAAAAACTCATGTCTATATACATTCTCCAACTCAAACTTGGCCATAACTAGATTTGCATATATGGGGGCAAAAGAAGCCCCCTATGGCTGTCCCTTGCAACTGGTGGAAAATATCCCCATTCATCATCTTCTTTTTCGGCTGTTCCCGTTAGGGATCGCCACAGTGGATCACCCGTTTCCATTTCTTTCTGTCCTCTGCATCTTGCTCTGTCACACCAACCACCTGCATTGTCCTCTCTCACCACATCCATAAACCTTATCTTAGGCCTTCCAATTTTCCTGTTACCTGGTAGCTTCATCCTTAGCATCTTTTCCCCCCAAGATACTCAGCATCCCTCCTCAGCACATGTCCAAACCAACGTAATCTTGCCTCTCTGGCTTTGTCTCCAAACCTTCCAACCTGGGCTGACCCTCTAATATACTTATTCCTAAATCCTGTCCACCCTCGTCACACCCAGAGCAAATCTTAACATCTTTAACTCTGCCACATCCAGCTCAAACTCCTGCCTTTTTGTCAATGCCACTGTCTCCAACCCATATAACATAGCTGATCTCACTACCCTCTTGTAGACTTTCCCTTTCACTCTTACAGGTACTAGTCTGCCACAAATCACTCCTGACACTCTTCTCCACCCACTCCATCCTGCATGTATTCTCTTCTTCACCTCTCTTTCACTTTCACCGTTACTCTGAACTACTGACCCCAAGTATTTAAACTCATCCACCTTCGCCACCTCTACTCCTTGCATCCTCACCATTCCTCTATCCTCCCTCTCATTCACATACATATATTCTGTCTTACTCCTGCTGACAGTCATTTCTCTTCTCTCTAGAGCATATCTCCATCTCTCTAGGGTCGTCTCCACCTGTTCCTACTCTCAACAGATCACAATGTCATCTGCAAACATCATAGTCCACGGAGACTCCTGTCTGATCTCGTCCGTCAACCTGTCCATCACCATTGCAAACAAAAAGGGCTCAGAGCTGATCCTTGATGTAACCCCACCTCCACCTTAAACGCATCCATCACTCCCACAGCAGACCTCACCGCTGTCAACACTACCCTCGTACATATCCTGTACCACTCTTACATACTACTCTGACACTCCTGACTTCCTCATACAATACCACAACTCCTCTCTAGGCACCCTGTCATATCCTCTCTAGGCACCCTGTCATATGCTTTCTCTAAGTCTACAAAAACAGAATGCAACTCCTCCTGACATTCTCTGTACTTCTCCATCAACACTCTCAGAGCAAACATCCATCTGTAGTGCTCTTTCCGGGCATGAAACCATACTGCTGATCACTATTCATTACGTCCCTTCTTAACCTAGCTTCCACTACTCTTTCCCATAACTTCATGCTGTGACTGATCAATTTAATCCCTCTGTAGTTACTACAGCTATGCACATCACCCTTATTCTTAAAGATCGGTACCAAAACACCCATTTCTCAGGCATCCTCCCACTTTCCAAGATTTCATTAAACAATCTGGTTAAATATCCACTGCCATTTCACCTAAACACTTCCATGCTTCCACAGGTATGTCATCTGGGCCAACAGTCTTTCCATTCTTCATCCTCTTCATAGCTATCCTTACTTCCTCCTTGCTAATCCATTGCACTTCATGTTTCACTATCCCCACATCATCCAACCTTCCTCTCCCTCTCATTCTCTTCATTCATCAACCCCTCAAAAGTACTCTTTCCATCTCCTCAACACACTCCTCGCTTGTGAGTAGGTTTCCCCTCTGTCTAGCCAATCAGTACAGGTCCTCCTACTTTCTTCATCTCTCTGACAATCCCACTTCTTCTTTGCCAACCTCTTTCTCTGTATACTCTCCTGTACTTCCTCACCAACCTCTTTCTCTGTATACTCTCCTGTACTTCCTCACCAACCTCTTTCTCGCTATACTCTCCTGTACTTCCTCATTCCACCACCATGTCTCCTTGTCGTCCTTCCTCTGTCCACCACCATGTCTCCTTGTCGTCCTTCCTCTGTCCAGATGTCATACCAAGCACTTTTCTAGCAGTCTCCCTTACTAGCTCTGTATACTCTCCTGTACTTCCTCATTCCACCACCATGTCTCCTTGTCGTCCTTCCTCTGTCCAGATGTCATACCAAGCACCTTTCTAGCAGTCTCCCTTACTAGCTCTGCTGTAGTTACCCAGCTATCTGGTAACTCTTCACTGCCACACAGTGCCTGTCTTAACTCATCCCTGAACTCCACCTCACAATTACCCTTTTTCAGTTTCCACCACTTGATCCTTGGTGTTGCCCTCACACTGCTCCTCCTCTAGATCACCAACGTCATCCTACAAACCACCATCCTATGCTGCCTAACTACACTTTCCCCGGTCACCACTTTACAGTCTCCAATCTCCTTCAAACTGGCCCTCCTCCATAAGATATAATCCACCTGTGTGCATCTTCCTCCACTCTTGTATGTCACCCTATGCTCTTCTCTCTTGTTAAAATACGTATTCACCACAGCCATGTCCATCCTTTTCACAAAATCCAGTACCATCTGACCTTCTGCATTTAACACCATACCTACCCACTTCCTCATCCCCTCTGTTCCCTTCACCAACATGCCCATTGAAATCTGCTCCAAATCACTACTCTCTCACCCTTGGGTACAGTCATCACCACTTCATCCAATTCACTCCAAAATTTTTCTTTCTCATCCATTGCACACCCAACTTGTGGAGCATATGCACTAACAACATTCATCATTACACCATCAATTTCCAGCTTCATAAACAAACATCACTCTATCCGACACTCTCTTCACCTCCAAAACACTATTAGAATACTGCTCCTTCAGAATAACTCTTACACCATTTCTCCTGCCATCCACACCATGGTAAAACAATTTGAACCCATCTCCGATACACCTAGCCTTACTCCCCTTCCATCTGGACTCTTGCACACACAATATACCAACCTTCCTTCTGTCCATCATATCAGCTAGCTCTCTCCCTATACCAGTCATACTGCCAACATTCAAAGCTCCGACCCTCACTACCACAGTCCTAGCCTTTTTCCTCTCTTCCTGCCTTCGGCCATGCCTTCCGTCTCTTCTCCTCCTTCAGCCAACAGTAGCCCAATTTCTGCCAGCACCCTGTTGGCTAACAGTACTGGTGGCGGTCATTGCTAGCCCGGGCCTTGACCGATCCGGTATGGAAATATTTATTGGTGTCCACATTAAATTATTTGGCGAAGTTTTACGCCAGATGCCCTTCCTGACACAACCCTCCCCATTTATCCGGGCTTGGGACCAGCACAAAGAAATGCACTGGCTTGTGCATCCCCAGTGGCTGGGTTGGAAAACATCCCCATTGAATTTTAAAAAGTTATTTTTCAAAAAAAAAAAAAAAAAAAAAAAAAATGTTACCACATAATGAGACATAGGTGTATCCCCTAAAAAAATTTAGTAATGGCAACACCTATATTATGCTTAATACTAGTATATAAACTAGTAACATTTAAACTAAGCCAGTACATATATCCTTCCCAAATAATGGGCATGATTTTACTTCGTGGCCATCTTTAACACAAGATGGTGTCCGTATTACCCATGGTTTTAGATATTCATGCAAAATGATGCCCAGATTCTTCAAAAAATATTTCTCAGTGGCCACTATGGGTCTGCCATACAAATTCTCAACTCCTTTATGGATTTTTGGCAGACAACAGAAAGATGCTATACATGTATTATCAGTTTAAAACTTTTTTCTTACATAGGTTCATAGGTAACTAGGCTATTGGCCCTAGGGCCTATATAAGCCTAGCCAAATGGTACCCTGGCTTTTGCCACCCAAGAAAATGATTTTCCTGTGCCCCTGTCAAGCAGAGCCACAGAAGTGATTCCCGGGGTGAATTTCCCATCTCCCATCCAATCATCAAGATTTTTCTTGAAGAGTGCTAATGAGGAGGTATGCTTGATCTAGATCGGTAGTTTGTTCCAGAGTATGAGAAGTCTCTGAGACAGGAATATATCCCTCCAGCATGATCTGTTTATTGTGGTGACAAGGTTTAGGTCCCTAGGGCATGTAGCTCGGTGGGATTGGGATTTCTTTAAGTGGAGCATGTCCTACAGCTCTGGGTTTGACACAGCTTTGTATGTTAGGCAGAGATTGCCTCCGAGTAGGCGATATGCGACAAGCGTAAAGCTGGAGTTTTTTGAGACGGTCTGCGTAGGGCATCTGTTTGAGGCTGGTAATCCTCTTTGTGAGGTATTTCTCTGGCCTTTCCAGTTGTTGTAGATGTCTTGTGAGGTACATACCAAAAGGGGCGTTGTACTCTATAATGGGTAGAGGGGAACAATGACCTTTTTTCCTGGATGAGAAACCTTTTGTGATTAGGTCTGCCACGTAGAATGATTTCCCAACTACTGTGGCGATGTGATTATCAAAAAGAGAGAGACTACTATCCACCTGTGTCCCAAGGTCTCTTATCACACTTTCAGTGTTAAGTAGACTACTGCCTATGTGGTAGTTCATGGGTAGAGTTTTTACCAAAAGGGATGACAATGCACTTTTTGGCATGGAGCTTGGGGCTATGGCTTTAACACCAGGCATCTGTCTCAGTGAGGCCCTTTTGTAGGATATCCACATCATTAGGAGATCTGATTATGGCTCCTAGTTTGCAGTCATCTGCAAACTTTGTTAGCCAAAGACCTTCTGTGTTTGGTATCTACTTCTCTGAAGTACAGGCTAACAGGAGAGGACCTAGGACTGAACCCTGTGGTACTCCACTTGTCACTGGTCTGAATTTGGATTTAGAGTCTACTTTCACAGCGTGGGTTCGGACAGTGAGCCAGCTGGCAACCCATCTTGTGACATAGGGATTTATACCTAGTTTAGTGAGCTTGTCTATAATTCCAGAGTGGGGGATGGTGTCGAAAGCCTTGGCGAGATCTAGACAGGCTTTGTGCACCACCTTACCCTCATCTACAGCTTTGGTGACCGCTTCAAAAAAGTCCATCAGGTTTAGGAGACATGATCTGCCTTTTACAAACCCAAACTGGGTAGGGTCCAGAGTTTGTAGATTACCAATGTCATTGTTTACAAGTTCCATGATGATATGCTCCATAGCCTTGCAGACCAGGCTCTGTCAGGCTAATGGAGTGGTAGTTCCCAGGGTCCGTGGTGGCTCCCCCTTTGTGGAGTGGGATAACCGTTGCTGTGCACCATTCAGTGGGCACAATTCCTGAGGTGAGGCTATGCTTGAACATGGTATTTAGGTGGGGTGCCAGTTCGTTCTGTAGTTCATGTAGAACACAGCCTGGGATGTTGTCAGGCTCCATGGATGCTGTGTTCTTGGCTTTGGAGAGTGTTTTTTTTACCTGTGCAGCCATTATTACAGGTACTTTGCATTCTTCTGGTATAGAGATGGGCCCTTTAGGGGATGAGAGAGGAGTAAAGTTATCACTGAACCTGCCAGGATGTTGGCAATATCAGTTGGTTCTGTATATTTAGTGTCATTGTGCTGTAACTCAGAGCAGATCAGAGTGTTGCCATTGAGATTCTTGACATAGCTATAGAATGCTTTGTGGTTGTCTTTAGAATCAGTGGCGATTTTGTTTTCATAACTAGCTTTGGAGGATTTTATAAGGGATCTCTCAGCTTCTTACTGAGGTATGGTATTTTACTCTTTTTTGCAACAGTTTCTTTCTTCTGTTGTAGAGTTTATAGCAGGGGACCACCAGATTGGCTTTTTTTGGAGGACAGCATTTTGGATATGTTAAGGATTGCACGATCCATGCACTCGTACAAGTGCTTATAAAGTGCAATTGTATAGGAATCAGCAGTCGTATCTCTACTGTCCGTCAGCATGGGTGTCGTGAAGTTTGCCACTTCTGTCTTAAGTGTGAAGTTGGCTTTGGAGAAATTTTTTACAGTAGTTTCCCTAATGGGGGGTGGGGCTGGGATGTGGATGTCTAGGGTGATTTGCTTGTGGTCGGATCTGACCAACAAGGAATTGACCTCTGGTGTAGAACACCAGTTGCCCATGTTGGTAATGACCAGGTTTAGGATATTGCTGCCCCTGGTGGGGGTGTAGATAAGTTGATCCAAGGCATTGGAATTTATGAATTCCAGAAAATGCTGAGCACAAGAGTTGGTACACGAGTAGTTTTTCCAGTTAATGATGGGGTAGTTGAAATCGCCCATTATTAGGGTGTTAGGTTGTACCCTATTTTCCAGTGTATCAAGAAAAAGAGGAGTGGGGATCCTGGGGCATGGTGGGGGATCTGTAGCAAGCTACAATTTACATTGCAGTCTTGCCCAGAGTTAGTTGCACTTGGATAATCTCAGATGCATTATGCTGAGCAACAAGCCTGGAGGTGTGGATATCCTTAATGAATATGGACACGCCTCCGCCTTTAGTGCTTCGGTCCAAGTTAGGTGGCTGAAAGGTGTGGTATGAATTATAGCCTGGTAATGAGGTGGCCGAAAGGTGTGGTATGAATTATAGCCTGGTAATGCAGGGGTGCTCTCTGGAGCTTTGAACCAGGTCTCTGTCATTGCACAGATGTCGAGGTTCTCCATTTTAAAGGAGTGCATTTTGAGGTTTAGACTTCTAGCATGTAGCATTACCCTCAGATTTTGCTTGCTTGTACCTGTTACGGTGGTGAATTTGTCATTTGAACCTTGCCTAAAAAAGGCACTATAGGGGTGGCAAGAGCCTTAGTCAGTATCTGGAATCCCAAGGGTGACAGGTGCAGGCCATCTCTGGCAAAGCATCGTGGTTTGTCAATCATGTCATCCCAGGCAGACAGATACTGGATCCCCTTAGAATGACACCATCCACTTTACTAAAATAACCTAAACATACACCTTTATGTAATAATTCTAAATAGTTATTCATTGCCTCTTCATAGCTTTTCTTTTCACATCTCAGCATTATTCAAATGAGCGTAGCACATTTTCACATACTGTTCATGGTTCATTATTACAATTTTATTGCCTTTATCAGACAATTTAATGACCAATCTACAATCCATACACAATTGTTTGAGAGCTACCCATTGATCTTTAAATAATTTTCTTGCACTTTGTTTTATGAGTTTTTAAAAAGAAAAACAAAGTTTCCACTTGGAAAATTAACACTGACTTAAAATTCTGAATATTTTGATTAGAATATGGAGGTATAAAATCACTAAAACAAGAACGCCATCAGTATTTAACAATACATAAGCATTATTACATTCATTATTTAAACATTCCTCTTCCAATATACATGAATAAAATGAGTCCTGTAAACTAATATCTGACAGTAATGTTATTAGTTAAGTGAAGTTTTCTACTTAGCCTAAACAATTCACTTAAGAACACGAAGCCGTGGAAGAAACATTGGTATAATTTTTAAACCCAAACTGAGTACAGAATTAACAACTTCAGAAATCGGTAATGTAGAAATATTCAAATCATTTACAAGATTAGTACCATTTGGTTCTTTTTGTCTTATAAACATTTTGAAATTGTTTATCATTACTTCTGTTCTGTTTATGTCCCCAATCATTTCTGCCCTGTTTCTTACCAGTACCTTAGAAATTCCTCTGGAGCTTCATTTCAAAAACATTCGGCATGCTCTGCAGGTCACTGTGCTGCTGGTAATAGTGGATACCCATCATTTCCTTCACTCTCCGCTCCGGTAGTTATTTCCATATCATCTGAAGTAGCAAAGCAAACAGAAGGAGAATGTCTCACCCTATCCCTTCCTGTACATGATGTAACCTTATTACTGCATTTCCATAGAAACACCCTTTGAAGTTTGTAATCTTTCAGCACTCTATTAATTTTATGTTTTTTCCGTTCTCTGTGAGTTCAAATTTCTTTAAGTTTATTGTTTGTATCCAATAACTTATTCTGACGGGGTGCATTAATTTGTTGACAAAGCTCCGTATTCATGGCAAGCACTTCCTGTTTGATTTTTCTCTGTTTGAGCAAATCACGCTCTATTTGAATCTGCACCCATTCCATTGAACATGTGTGTGTGTAGTTGCTACCCATTTTATTTACAAAGGCACCACCTCCACACTCGCATGCAGGCAGTCACACATCCAACCATCAACAAGCTACCGAGTAAGCAACCATTCATTCACACGTATGCATCAATAGCCTCACAAACACACACAACCATACCGTCAATTCCCTGCCCAACACCCTTTGGTGAGATCACCCAAGCAGAAACAAACACATTCATGCACCTTCTTTCATGCCTCTACAAATGCATGTGCATGCCCCCACCAACCCACAAGAGCCACACACAAACATCAAATGCTCATGTCTGAGCTGAACCTACCTGCACCATGGGCACTTGGCACAGGAGTGAATAAGTGACAGCTGCCTTTTAAACAGTGGTACCTTTTTCCTGCAACAGTAAAATGTTATATGGTGGAGTGATTCTACACAAATTTAGAGATACTGGCATTTCCAGGAAACAGCATATAGCTAATTAGCGTTAACCACCTCCAGAACTAACATTACAATACAGCTCTACCATATGACTGCCCCCATGCCATGGCCCCCACGAGCAGAAAACTTCAGTGGTAGGGTGGTGTAAAAACCTGAAAAGGATATCTCTTGGGGGGGAAACAGAAGTGTTAATGCTTCTCCCTAGGGGTAGTCAAAGTCCCTCAATCTCCAAATGATCTGCTTTTTCACCAGTTCCTAATACAACAGTACTCTCTCTTAAGGAGCTCTC
The DNA here is from genome assembly GCF_019279795.1 of Protopterus annectens. NCBI lineage: Eukaryota > Metazoa > Chordata > Ceratodontiformes > Protopteridae > Protopterus > Protopterus annectens. The sequence goes on from NC_056731.1 coordinate 492,930,611, forward strand.
TTGGAGCACTACAACAAATTACAGACACCCAAGCAAAGCGTTACCCCCCCAAAAAAAAAAAAAATTGTGAAGTGCCATAACAGAATACCTTGTAATAATCTCCTTTTAAAATCAGACCTATTCTAGGAGTGGTTATTCAGCCTGCAGCGTTTTCTGAAATGTGGACAATAAAACAGTGCCATATACATCTTTAAGAAGGAACTTTTAAAGAATGCAAACAAAGTTGCACATGCACATAAAACTTGGATCATCCCATTAATGTTTTTCTGTACAAAAAACAAACAGCAGCTAATTTTATTTAATGGCACTTCTTTCAAGTATGAAAAATCTTGTTTGCCTTCATTGAAAGCAACAAAAACTCCTAGATTTTCTGACATCTTTCTCCTGTGAATGTCATAAGTTGCATGTGAAGTATATCCAAAGCAGATATAACACACTGCTACAGAAAGAAAGAAATTACTGGCTCTGTGGGAAGAGAAACTATTTAAGGCATAAGAGATGATGATGATGTACTTACACCCAACTCCAGATTAATCTAGTTTAGTTACTGTTTTTAATGACTACGTTTCCCGATTAACTTACAGGACGTATCTGCTGTTTTAGCGAGAACTTGGTACTTCATCACACAGCTTACTCTTTTTCAACTACTGATTTACCTTGCAGTATGAGACTTTCTCTGGAGTAATAATATTTTGCCATTAAGTGGCTGGTTTTAAAGCAATTACTAATCACTTATGACCGTTCTTTTCATTCACCACTTCAGTGCAACTGATCACTAACATTTCACTGTTGCTGTTGGTTGAATACACCAAGTGGACAGAAGCGGAGGGCCCATATACGACCCTCTCCCATGATACTTCCCAAGCAGATCAACTGAGTACTGCGAGTATGTCCAGACACCATCATGGAATCAAAGACAGGAGTCCTCCTCCCATGTGGCTGCTACCCAGAAAGCCTGTAGTCACTCATGGGTTACTATGCAGTGCTTCCTTGCAGGGCTCCATACAAATACCGAATGGACTGTGTATCAAGCCAAGTGTTACAGCCAACTTGTTCAAGAGACAGATTTCCCATTATGTCATCTTATGTGGACAACAGTTTTGGTCTACACTTGTAAGCTGCCACCTACACCCCCCCCCCCCCCAAACTCACACCCATGCAGTGATCTCCATATATTAAAGAGCCCACCATGGGATAACATTGGTGGCAGTGATGGTTTCATATCTGCAGTTGGGAATTTCCATACTCCTAGTGGGATGATCAAACTTAGCATGGTTACTTCAGGTTTAGTGGTGTAGAAAGTCTTGAGGTCAGTTCACCATCATGAGTATTTCAGCCGGATGCTCCCACTATCTTGAGCAGGACAAACACAGAAATGTAAATCAATTTGATAGTAGTGGGTAGTCTTCAGTGCCTGACAATCTCCCTCTCTCTCTGTATTGCACTGCAAATAAATTCTAAGAAACTGGTGGCAATTATAGTGAGACTATCAGTGAGGTTAACCAGTGATTAAGATGCCTTCTGTCATGTATATACTGTTTCTAGCAAATAGGATGCATGAATAGCCACAGGACCTCAAGCACATTTACCTTCTGTGGAAAAGGCTGTGGGTTCTATTCCCAAAAACCACAAAGATGGATTGCTGACACTGAAGTGTGGCATAAAGCAGCTACTGCACTCATGTGTATGTCATCCTTCAGAAGAGATGTTAAACCAGAGTCATCTGCTAGAACTGGGGGTAACTTAAGTATATGTTAAAGATCCCACGGCACTTACTGAAAAGAATAAAGGGACATTCCCTGATGCCATTGGCAAATTTCCTCTATTACTCTAAATACCACCTTGGGTCTCCCCAAGGAGAGGCCAGTAGCCTATTGGGACTAAAAAGTCAACTAAAAGCTAAATTAAAAAAATAAGCATGAAAAGGGTATAATGAAAAAATCTGACAGGAAGAATTAGAAGAGAAGGAAGGAAAAGCTCTTCGGAAAGACATGCGCAATTCTGGGATATATGGGAATACAGGGATAATTTTCAGTGGCTTTGCATAGCAGATTGACAGTTAAGGCTTTGATGCAATATAAAAGAAAAGAAAAAATATAACGTAGGAGTTGAAGAAACAATGATGCATTTATTTTTGTAGCAAAGATAGTTAAATGGCTTGGGAGTATAATGCTTATGAAGTTAGAACTTGGTAAATCAGAAAAAACAAACACACATACATATGGACATTATGAAAATATTGAGGATGCTGATATAGAAAGTTGATAAAATATGTATGTTATGTATTTAGCTTGCATGGAAAGAAAGAACTAAGCAGAATTTGTTTAAGAAATGGGATACAAAAATGGTATTAAATAGGAGGTATTAGAATGAATTGTGAATATGTACATTTATATACATGTATAAATATTTCCCCCTTCTGGGCAGAGGATAAATAGTATTTAATATGAAAATAAATAAAAAGCCTCTACACTTTAACAAGTGCCGTGGAATGTTTTACAACTACTTGAGCTTCAAACATCAAGCAGATGGTGACCTTCATTTAACATCTTATCCAAAGGATGGTCCATTCAGGAATGCCGCACCCCCTCCACTCATGTTGCACTGTACTGTCAGTTTTGGAAAATAATCCAGTACCTGGAGTGGATGCAAAATCCAGACTTGATCTTCCAGCATCAAAGGTTGTGTGAGCCTATTCAGGCGCCGACTAACATGCTTCACGAAAATACAGACAATATATAAACCTTGCACCATCATCAGCTCTTACTTTCAGACTAGGCAATATTTATAGCAAACAAGATCCAAGACTTACAAACTGGACTCTGACAAAAGTTAAAGATACAAATATTTTTAAAGATATGCACTGTATTGTACGAAGTTTACAAAAGCAAAATATTTTCTCTCACCTTTTGAGGCAATTGTTCACCAAATAAGAGTTTTCAGACAATTCCCTACAAGAACAACTGAGATCTAAAATATAACCCATGATATGTACACAAGATTTGAGAACAAGTTTTGTAATGAGCAAACTTGCTCCTAAATCACACAGGTTAAGACATATCATCTGCTACAGGCTTCCAATATACGAAATAAGTAAATTCAGTAATAAGAACTCAGAGAATTTATATATTCTCGAAGGTACAGTAATTGAGCTAGGCTAGACAAGACAGAAATTATATTTCACAGGAACATGTGCATTTAATTGAGAACTTCACACATATCCAATAACTACTTCTGATCATGTACTAATAATTAGAGAGAGAGAAATGCTTGGTAATGAAGCAAAGTTAAGGCAATCATGCTTCCCCACCTACCTGTTAAAAAGAAATGAATTTAATGAATGGGTAGTGGAAATCACCTGGGAATTATTAGGGAATGTAGAAAGTACTCCAGCATTTATAGCTAGTGAGTGGGATAAAATGAAAGTGGAGCTTAAAAATAGGGTAGAAAGAGAGAGAGAGACCGGTTTAAAAAGTAAACATTATTTAGAGGGGCTGACAAAGGTTAAAGTATTACAAAATAAGGGGAATCTCAAAGAGCAACAGGAGGTGCAGTTGCAGAGTGCTAAAGAGAAAATAAGGAAGCATATGGATAATATGCATGAGTTTAGACATATTGCTGTGTAACAGTTTTGATAACCCTAGGTCACAGTTTTTGTGCATGATGACTTAGGCAACAGAACGTAGAAATGGTTAGGGTTGTTGCCAAACTTAGAAAAATAACCAGGAGGTCCAGTGGTATTAGGGGGATTTCAGAAATTTTCTGAAAATTTGTATAAAAAGCAGAGAAGTGGGGAAATCAGGAAAAAGCAGAAATCAAAATATTTATGGAAGATGAGGCTCAACAATTAACAGTTAAGAAAGGAGGAGATAAGATAAAATGGTGATGATGTAGAACCAATTTTCAGGAAAGTCTCCAGGAACAGATGGCATTCTAGAAGACGTCTGGAAGCTAGGAGAGAAGAAAGTGATAAAGCGGAGGTACCAACATCCTGGAAAAAAACTGTGGTGGCTGTAATACCCAAAGACAGTAAAAGACCTATGTGATCCAGTTTCATGTAGGCCCATGTCAATGTTAAACCATTATTATAAAGTAATGGTGTCTCTAATGGCTAAAAGAATGGCAAAAGTGATGCCATATTGACAGCTATGAACAAATGTGGTTCTGTTGGGGGGGGGGGGGGGAGACGAACATTTGACAGCATTAAACAGAACAATGATGATCCAGAGGGAAGCAAAATATAAGAAAATACTGCTATTATTTGTATGTCTTGATGCAGAGAAAGCATTTGACAGAGTAAGCTGGGATTGTACGAGTATGCTAAATGGAAGCATATGCATTTCCTGACAAGATCAATCAGAAGGATATATGAGGGATCAGATGCAATAATCAAACTGGAAAGGTTAAACTCTGATAAATTGTGCCTGAACAGAGGAACCATGCGGGGTGTCCTCTTTCCCTTTTATTTGGGTTACATTTAAAAACACTGACAAAGAAAATAAGGGACTCAGAAATTCAAAGATACAAGTGGGATGGTGGTTCAAGAAAAGTTGGCTTATTTGAAGATATTTTGTACCCGATGGAACCAGAAAAGGACATCAGTGTTTTCGAACCCGATGGAACCAGAAAAGGATATCAGTGTTTTCGAACATTCTGAGACAGTTCATTTATTTTATATCACCTAAAAATGCAAAGATGAAACAAAGACAATTCCTCCAGATTTAATAAAATCTGTGTAGGCATTTTGTAGAGCGTACACGGATGTGGCTGTGTCCGTGTCGGCGGTTCCACAGTTCATTTATTTTATATCCCCTAAAAATGTGAAGATGAAACAAAGACTATTCCTCCAGATTTAATACATGAATGTTACTGTGTCCGTGTACGTGGTTCCCCCTTAGTAGAGCGCCATGCATATTAATGATGACATGCTGCTGAAGGAGAGCCATGGAACACTGTTATTGAATCAGTGTAGGGAGTGTGTTACTAACGGTGTCCGCAAATGATCAACATATCCCCTGCACTGTCCAAATGCATTATAGAATGTATGTAATTAATTTTTTTCCCCAAATTTGCGTGGTGCACAGTAATTGACATGTGCCACACATCTAAACATAGAAACCGGATACATTTCATTTTTGATTCAAAGCTAAAGTTTAAGCATAACTTAGCAGGTTTGCGTGGCACTTAGCAGTGCTTAAACCTGGTTCACAGATATATGTAAAAGTATAGCAGCATTCCACATATCCACGTAGCCAAGTGGGTACAGATACATGTAAAAGTATAGCAGCATTCCACATATCCACGTAGCCAAGTGGGTAGTGTTACTTCCTTATGTGCAGTATTGTGCAGGGTTTGAATACATGGAAAGGTAATTAAGCAATTATTTTCTAAATATAAATTATGCTAAATATTTTGAAATCATGATCTGCTATGCTCAGCAAGCTCTGTTAAGACTTGCCAAGCCATGCTAAGCACCGCTTAAACAATCTCCGTTTAAGCAAGGATTGGCAGTGCTCATCACCACTTGGCTGTACTGAGCTGGTTTGCACACTGCAAAACACTGCTAAGCATTGCCAGTTTAACCACTGCTCAGTTGAGCTGAGCTGGTTTGTGCGGGGCTAATTGATGTGCTGCATTTTTAAATATTGTCCAATGGCGTTAAAGGGCAGGAAAACAGGCTATACTAAGAGTATCAGGTGGGAATACAGCAGGGCCAGTTGGAGTTTGAACTGTGCAATAACTATGGCTGGTGTTGGAAAGGGTGCGCACTTCCAGTCAAAGTGGTGGAGCATTCTGGAGTCCAGGGTAATGGTTGGACTCCTGGTGAAAGACCATGACCACCGGCTGCTACAGGGGCAGTTCCAGGGCTCATAGTGCAAGGTGGAGGGCTGGGACTGGCTGGCACGCGATCTCACCAGTGCTACAGGTATCCTCCACACAGGTGAGAAGGTCCGTTACCATTATGATGACCTAAGGCATCGGAAGGGGGATCTTCTGGACATCTTGGTCTGGGAAGCTCAGGCTGGGAATGCATCATAAGTTTGTAAGTACTGTTACCATTGTTTTACCAAACACAATCAATGTTCGACAGACAGGTATGTATAATGGTGTGCTTCTCTCCCTACAGCTGCAGAGGAGAGAGCTCGCAACATAGAGGCACATGCTAGGCGCTTGACCAGGTTGCACAGAGTGTGGTAAGTACAGATTAATTTGCAATCTATAGTCAAATAAGCAAGAAAGATGCTTAACTGCCATTAGGTATATACAGTAAAGATTTGAGTACTGCAATGAAAGTGGCTGTAAACCTGTACTGCAATAAGTGACTACTACCACCAACTATAATGCAATAAACAGGGATGACTAAAGCATTAACCCTGATAAAGTAACTGAAATAAAGTTTGTACTGCAATAATTGTGGAATTACAGCTGTATTGGAACACCTGCATTACATCAACTGTTGTGCAATAAAGACAACCCCTAATAAAGTTGTGTTGTGGAAAGTGTGTCATTAGGGCTGTTTTTCATTACATCAATAATGACAACTGCTCTGACATAAAAACACAAAATTCCACTACCTGCCTCAAGGTATAGATAATAAAGAGAGCGTTACGCAATAACTGCAGATTACAAGAAATGGATTATGATGCCTGTTCTGCAATAACATCTGAAACAATAGCATTAATACCCAAGGTATAAGGTGTATATCAGGATTGTCTTGTGCTAACCATTCCATTTCAGCTATATGCATTCAGGCTCCAATGTACAGTGCTGCAGGCAAGTATGACAGTGTAATAGCTGTAGACTGCAAATATACTAGTGTAATAGCTGTAGACTGCAAATATACTATCTGCAAACTATATATGGATGAGATATCTGGTTTGTAGACTTCACAGATATTTCCACCCACTAAAAGTATATTGTCTGCACCTGCATTCTATGTAATAATGTATAGTTTACCTAGTATATCTGTTATGCATGAATCTCATGCATATGTGTTCAGCTGTCACTGCGGTCTAGTGTAATACTATCAGTTCATATTTTGTTTCCAGGTGAGCTCTAAGCAAATATAAGTCAGTCAGTAATCAACAGTGGCTCAGTATCTCAGTCTGAAATACATTTTGCCACAGACCAGGGTTCAAATCCAGTTCCATGTAGTAATAAATATTACTGAATTAGTTATGTATTGATGACAGATGTTCTCTCCACAGGAAATACAGGGTGAAGTAGTCTTTATTATGAGTAAATAATTTGTGTGATCAGATGTAACGGAATGTTAACAGCATTGACCAGGAATGTGAAAATACTTCATAAAATAAAGGCGAAAAGTCAATAATAATAATAAAAGAAAATTCCACAACACCCTCCCTAGGGTGCTTACCCCCCCCATGTGTCACACCTGTATGCTGGCTTGCATTTCTGCAAATGCAACCTCTCCTACCCAACTTACCTCCCCACACGTACCTACAAACTTTCTCCAACATTCCACTCCTTTTAAAAAAAAAAAAAAAAAAAAAAATGGGCACCTGTCCCACAAAAAATAATGCCCCATATATAGCTCTCCATTTCACATGTGCCCAGTGGACGCAACTAATTAGGTCCAATTGGCTTGACAACACATATCTTGTCCTTACCCCTTTCCCTATGGTTTTCAGGGTCCAAATTCATGTACAAAAATCTGTAAAAATGCACATCTCTTGCTGTACAAGAAATGAAAAGCTATGGTCCTTTCCTACACCCTTCCTGCACATCCCTACCTGCCTTTCAGTAAATTTTCCCCGTGTGCCCCCATTTCACCACTGTCCTATCACCCCGTTTCTTTATACATTTTTAGTGCAGGTTTGCCCGAAGCGCCACAGAAACCCGCTTAAATGTGATTTAAAGTGCCTTAATGATCTTGTGTTTCTCTCCGTGTTAGGCACATCTGCAAAATAATCACTCCTATCACATGTCAAACTCAGGCCCCTGTCAACTACAGCACAGTGTATTAGCCCACTAGGGCACTCAGCTCGGAATTAAACAGCTGTTTCCAGCAAAATATACTGATTGCCACTGACAGACTACAGGTACATATAATGGAAAAAGTGGGAGTGTACCTGGGACTGTGATGCAAACACTACACCAATACACAGCCAAATAAAGAATAATGGATGTATATGAGGCCTGGGATAGCAGGCATACCTGTCAACTGTGCAGAATGCCCAGAGTTTTGCCCCCTATTTTTTTGCCAGGTTTTCATAAAATCGTATTTTTTCTGGTAAAGTAGTGGCAAGCCATTTAAGATTGACATTCGAAAATCACAAGAGACGCTCGAGTTTCACACTTCATACCCTTCAGAAAAAATATGCTAATGCAAAACCTGTTATTCTATCAACATTCTAAGTTTGCAAGAGCAATATTTAAAGAAAGATTGTCCCTATTTTGGGGCTTTGTCCCACGTTTATTTATGGCTTTGTCCAGATTTATTGCTGTAAGAGGTTGAGAGGTATGATGGCAGGTAATTGTTCCCTTTTTTAATCAGCAACATCTTTAAACACACCTGCTAAGGCAGCAAAGTACATGTGTACAACTGGGGCCCTGCTGCAAAACTGCATTTGAAAGCCATGCACATAATGACGGATGCAGACCTGTGTCACAGATGTAAATATAGCTTGCAAATACACCAGCTACAGCACTGACTCAGTAGCTCAGTCTGTTAAATGCCTTGCATGTAGCATTTTGACACCCACAATCCTGGGTTTGAATCCAATGCATTGCATATCAATTACATTCTTGTGAACACAGCAAGTAATAACTTGAGTCATGCAATTTTAACCCAGCCAGGTTGCTGCAACTGCATTAACTGCTACCCATATTTGCAAGTAAAAGGCTTGTAGGTAGGGATACACTACACATGTCTGTATAGCCAAACTACATGCAGCCTACTACTCTAGTTGGCACTGTTACATAACAGATGTACTTGACGCACATGCCTTGATTGGACTGTAAAGGGTACCCTTACCCTGGCTCTGCTGTGACTGCACAGCTGACACTTCTGCCTCAGTTACACATACAGCTTGCTGACCTCCAAAGAGTTCACATTCCCCCCTATGTGCCTAGGCTGCAGCCTGGAATATATGCAGCTGTATGCTAAGCTAGCTGTTACAGACCTACCATACCTCACAACCCCCTAAAACAAGGGATCCAGACAAAACCATACATAAAGGGAGGTGGGCAAAAGTCCAGCAACAAAGACAAGTTTCACAGTTTGCCCCTACAAAGATATTGACTTAATAAAATAGCAGCTACTGCATCAACATGCATATTCTGATGGGTATGATGTCAGTCATTCACACGTCTCTCTCTCCTTACTGACCTAACCCACAATGTTTACCACTGAACTGCCAGATAATCACAATGCCATGGGACAATGGCCAAACATATCATGCAAAACTGTGGACATACCTCAAATATCTCAGTGGACAGTATCTGTACCTACCCTCTGTGATGCTGTAGTCTCCACACCTCACTAATGTCCATCTCAAAGACTAAGAAAGAGGCCAAGGCCTACATGAAGGCCTTAAATATTGCACTGCAGTGCCATGCCATTGGCTAATGAAAGTAAAACCCAGCCATTTTGGAGGCAGTTAGTAAGTGTGCCTGTTAATAAGCATTACCTACAAAAGCCAATCAACTGCCTATGGGGAACAGGTCTGTATGTTGCTTTACTCAGATACACTATGGTTTAGCAAGCTGTTTGCAGAAGATCTAGTCAAAAAAGGATTACTTCACTCTACTAGGTATGCAGTACATGTACCCATATAATAGGTTGCAGATGGGAGGATGGAGGTATGGGGAAAAGGGATTACAACAGTAGGCATGTAGTACATCTATGAATCCAAAAAGGCAAACAAACTGTCGAAACACAAAAAAGCCAAGGGATAGCGTTCCGCCAAGCACGTAATAAAATCTTATTATACTCTCTGCCAAGTACGATGTCAACTGCAAATGAAGCAACGATAGTTCGAAACTGTAACGTTAGAACTTTTATTACACAAAAGCACTTTCGGAGAGATTAGTATCTCTCCTTCTTCAGACAAAAATGAAACATTCACTTGTTACAGCTTCCCCATTAAATAGGGTGTCAATTAATCAATTAACAGACTACCATTTTAATTAAACTAAATGTCATACCAATTTGAATGTTAAAAACAATTAAAAACGCTGTTTAAAATCCGAACCACTCTGTTACCCCATTTTTGTTGTTTAAAAATACAACTCTTAATAAAACCATAAGTTGTACAACACTCACAACTCTTTCAATTACAAACATTAATATATGTTGTTATACTATGCAATGCACAAAACAATTGAAACTATGAATCACTCATAAAAGTAAAATCAAACTGAGTTTATGTTATTACAATAAAAATGTTTCCTAATCGGTTTCCGTTAAGAAAAGGAATCGTGCCATAAACATCATCACCTTGTCACTCAAACTACACTCCCATCCATAGTTCAGCGAGCGCAACCGTGACCAGATGTTACAGCACATAGGCAAACGTAGTACATCTATGGCACTGACATGTTGGTGATACCCTGCTGTCCAACAGCTACATGCATGCCTCAACTCTCCTTACTTAGAATCAGATCACAGGTCTGCTCCTGTTACTCACTCTCTCCTACAATGTTCGGCTCCTGTAGGAAAGCTAGTGGATTACAAGTTAAACATATTGACAGTATGGGTGTACACAGCTGTCACATGATGTACTGTAATTCACCTCCTCTCAATGTCACACACAAATAGTTCAGACATTGTAAAGGTGTCCCTCATATACTCTAGCCAAGTCACTGTTTTGTTGACATTCGTACCTTATTGCTCTATGGCTAACATGCCTGTCAACCCCTTAAAGCAGAAATTCAGGTCATAGCCATTATTAGTGGGGGGGGGGGGACAGGCCCAACTCTGGAACAGAGTGTACATATTGGTCATACAAAGTAAGACTATGAATAGACGGACATTACTGTAACAAGCGTTTTCTGAGGGGTCTGGCTGGGTCTATTAGACTGTAAGCCAGTGCTGTTAAGGTGGATGACATCAGCAGGCCTTGTAAAGGAGGACAATGGGAGAGGCTAACAAGTAGTCACAAGGCCTTAAAAATGTACAACCATATGCACATCTGGCCTATCTCTGTGAAGTCTGTACTGCTGTAGGGGATATACCATATGCACATCTGGCCTATCTCTGTGAAGTCCGTACTGCTGTAGGGGATATATATATATATATATATATATATATAAATAAATAATACACACACACGGCGGCTGTTAGATTAAACCCCCCACCTACCTATTACACACTATAGCTCTCAGTAATTATTCCAGGCACCACAGGTTATATCTGTTGTACATGTGGATGCAGCCACAGTACTTGTGGACTATGCAAAGTAGCCTTGTATTAGTCAGCATGTGTGGCCTGCTGAGTGACCCTGCTTCATGCTGTTATTGTAACTAGTGTCCTAGCAGTGGGATACTTAATACTCCTGCTATGTGTGTACAGTTACTAGTATCTCCATCCCTAGCCGGTTGGCCTGTCAGAGTCCTGTATTGAAACCATTGCACATTACACCACCTGTTCACTGTTGTCTGTCTACAGGGGGACATTCCACAGGCACAGGGCTCTGTGGGCGAGGGTATTCTGACATTATGTGGCCTTGGTCTGTTACCATCACATACTATCAACAGCATACAGACATACACTGTGACCCCTGTGTTTTGTAAAAAATACAACATGTGGCCAGGTTCTTTATGGCAGCCCTGGAATTGTGTGAGCTGCTGCTATATCCTTGCAAACATACTGTTACTGCAGTTGTATTGGAACACTGATATGTTGGGGGTAGGGGACTCTGGCATTAGACAGTTGTGCGTCTGTCCTATGACCCCACTGTTTGGCATTTCCCTTGCATAATGCAGGGAGGTTTCCAGCCACGTGGCCTAATGCATATTATGGGGTACTCAGTATTGGACAGAGTACCTGTTGTTCCAAGTAGCTGTTAGTTCTCTGCAAATAACCCAGTAGCCCACTCTATTACCTTTAATAGATGCAGCAGGTCCATACATATGCTACCATAGTCTAGTACCCTGTACTATCTGTTGTATTGGAGAGTGACATACCTTGTGAACACAGCGGTTGAGAGACCTCTGTTTTAGGGCTGCCTCCGTCTGATGCATGCAGTACACTGCCAATACATAGTTAGGTACAGGTTGTGTGGTCTGGCTGACATCCTTTTTACTATGTATGCGAGTTGGAGTAAGGTGTCAGCCCCTAGCATTCTAGGTTTTCAGTGCATGTGCTATGCATGGTCTCTTGGCCACGGTTAGAGCATACTGGGCATGCTAAGTCTACCTACAGGGACAGCTTCAGGGGGTTCCTCCTCAGAGTACCCCTGTGGGTGTGGCTGTGAGGATCTAGGCACTGGTGGGGAGCTGCGTCTCCCTTCCCTGTAACAATCCTGACACAGCTGTTTCTGCAGGTTCATATTGTGTAGCATGGCACATACTGTGAACACCTATGCACATGTGGCTGGAGAGTACTGCATGGCTTCACCAGCTATATTGAGGCACCGGAACAATGACTTTTAAAGCCCAAACACATGCTCTATGATGTTCCTAGTTTGTGCGTGTGCCTCATTATGGCATTCTTCGGTAGGTGTGTGTTTGTATTTCTGATGGGTGTCATCATCCATCATTCCAGTGCGTAAGCCAGCATCCCCCAGTAGATGGCCGTATGGGATGTCCCCCCTGGCAAACATCTGGTACAGCTGTGATGCTTGACAGATATGGGAGTCGTGATAATTGCCAGGGCTGCCAGCACACACATTCATGATAATACCATGGGCATTGCACATGACCTGGCAGTTGATGGAGTTATACCCTTTGCAGTTGACTTACACTCTACCCTCCTCACCAGGCAGTGCTTTGACGTGGACACGAGAGCAATCTGTGGCAACCATTACCTCAGGGTAGTGTGCTACATGGTAGAAGAGATGCATACTGCTAGCCCTTTCCTCAGGGGTGCGGGGTAAACACTGGCATATGCTTGCATGGCATCCAGGAACTGGTGGAGTACCCTGGATGCTGATGCCAGTGAGACCCCCATCATGTCCCCAATTGGTCTTCGAAAAGTACCTGTAACTAGTATCCCAAGGGCTACACATACCTTTGTTTCCACTGGGATGGGTTCCCCTCTGTTGGCTCCGAGTCTGAGTTGAGTGTGGCAAAGCTCGATGAGCTCTTATAGAATGTCTGTAGTGCTCTACAATCTGTAGCTCATGTAGCTCCTGGAAGGTTACCCTGGTCCTGAACACATTTCTTCTCAGTCTGGGCCTGTTGTAAGGAGCAGCATCAGCACTGACCTCAGCATCTAGCACATACAGAAGTAGCAGAGCTGCAGCAGCCCCTAGCATTCTCTCAGTTAAAATTCCCAAGTCTGTACTCCAGTGGTGTTATGGGGGGGGGGGGGTCAGATTGTCAGGTGTATGCATACTTTACAGTGCTCTGCTGTAGATTCAGCCTTTGTGATTGGCTAACTGATGCATTTCACCTGCCAAGTCCACCATTGAGGGTTTGGAATGACTCAGTTTAGGTGGAACAGGGTCATTAGTAATTCATATATGATTGGCTGAGAAAGCCAATTTCTTTTTTTGACAGCCTTCCTTGCCAAGCAATGGGGCATAGTGTGCAAACCTAAGCCGGAGGTATAAACAATGCTCAGCAGTCAACAGACACACCCTCTTGAACGGGCATGCTCAGCACAGTGGAGCACCATGCAAACACGCTCAAACCAGCTTAAACAAACACCCCAAAGCTAAACGAAGCTCAGCAGCACTCAACACCCCCCTGCTCAGCCCAGCAGCACAGCACACAAATGGGCACTCCTGTGCTCCAAAGTGCTTAAAGAAATAGAGATGCACCCCCTTTTGATGTCGGCTACCTCTTCTGTGGACACCAACATGGTTCTAGGACTACACGGATACCCATTTTTGCTATTCAGTGACCCCAGCTCATTTGCATACAGATCTGTGCACACAACCGGAAAACTTCACTATTCCAGGGCCTGCATTCCTTATATTTTTGTTTTTTACACTTTTAAATATTTTTCGTTTTGCAAAATGGCAGGTTTGTGCACTGCTGCGCGCCACACAAACATAATATGGGTATTAAAGTTAAAATTTATTTTGCATTACGTTTTGAACACACAGGGCATAGTTTTGCACATATCTGTGTCTCCTATGCTATTTCTGACATTCTAACTTGCCTTTTACAGCTCCTGTTCACTTTTTAATTTCATGTACATGGGAATTTTCCATGTACACTTCAGACACCAACATGGGGTCTACAGGACTACATATCTGCTTGCTGGATCACTCCAGCACACTCATTTGCATGCAGTTCACCTGCTTATCAGGTGAGTTGCATGGCAAGTACACTTCTGTTTTCGCACACTCGTGCACGCCCCTCAGCTCCATTTACTGGATTGCACGGCTGCGTACTTGAGTGTAAGCTCCATGCCACTGTGCTTACACGGAAAATTCATTTGTGTAGGCTTTATTGAATTCCTCCCATTATCTATAAACTATGTACCCACACAGATGAATTAGTTCAGCATTACCCATATTTATGGGGACATGATAAATTGAAGTATTTAGGAGTATGGACTGAAAAAGATTCTGTTATGGCATCTAAGGATATTTGGGAAGAGACTATACAAAAAGAGGATACAAAAATTGAGAAACTGGAAGCTAATGTCTCTGGATATGGAGATGCAAGCAATAAAATGTTTTTAGTCTCTTTAGTTTTATACACAGGTCAGACATATTTATCAGCCAGGGGAAAATGTTTGTATAGTAAAGAAGTAGTTGAAGGATTTTATCTGGGAGGGGAAGAGTTAAGTGGGATTAAGTTGATTCATTCTCAAACAAGGAAGTTTAGGATTACCCGATTTGAAGGGATATTTTAGAGTTACACAGTTAACTCTCCTATAAATAAATACAAGCAAAAAAAGCTAGCATTCAAAGTGGAAAGGGATAATGATGAAGCAGGGGGTAAATTCAAGAAATAAATGGGATTTTGGAGAACAGTCGTTTAGAGTATTATATTCATAAAGTAGCATAAAAGTATAATAAGAACTCAGCCAACATGGGACTAGAGAAAGGAGATCCTGCTAATAGGGATGACTGCCAGTTAGGGTACAGAAAATATAGAAGAGAGGGATGGCATTCACTGGAGGAAGATGGAAAAGGAACCAAGGTATTGTGAGCAAATAAATTAGAGAAGGAATGGTAATAGAATGGGAAGATTCCAAGAAGATACTTTGATTACAGGCTAGTGATCGCCTTCCCTATCAAGGATTGATGCCAAGAGTATAGACAAAGAGAAAGGGATTGGGAATCCTAAACGAAAGGCCTGCACTGAGTTTTTAACTGAATCTAGAACAGAAGCTGTTGTTAAAGGGATAATTAGTAGTGCATATGACATATTGCACAATGACCACCACAACAATCAATCAGAAGATAGAGGGAGAGAGATTAGATGGGAAATTCACAAAAACAATGAGAGGACATGCATCACTTATGCAACAAAATCTGGAAGATGCAAGACTTTTGCCTAGAAGTGTTTCCATAGATATTTTTATATCCCATGCAGAGTTCAAAGAATTTTTACTTGGATAGATGGCAAGTGTTGCAGAGGTGATGGGAAAGAAAGAGGTAACTGGAAACATATGCTTTGGGAGCGTGATGACTTGGCAGGCTAAAAATTCCCTACAGAGTACTCTGTCAGGAATACTGGGTGAGCAATGACTGTTCCTAAAGAAATGGATTCATTTATCCATCTGTCTTTTGTTAACTGGGTTAGTCCATTGGGCTGGTGGCCCATTTTTCAGTGGAGACCTGAGATGAAAAGCTCCACGACCAAAAACAGC
>NC_056731.1:492974068-493016568 GCF_019279795.1 Protopterus annectens
CATGCTGAGTGTTTTCATATCAGACCCACCAATGAATGGAGCCATGGGCAGCAGCACATACTCTATAGGATGCCCTATGGGGGGGGGGGGGAAGAGTTGTACAGACCAACCACTTTGGGCATATACTGTGGTTTGTAGTGTGCGGTACCCTTAAGCCAGAATAATGGATCACTGACTGTCCACCTTGGCAGGCCTAGCCATTCGGTGTAAAACATAGCTCTAGGTGATTTGGTCAAGGCATTCAACACAATCATCAAATTTTCTTAAACTATCCATGGGCTAAGCACCCTGCTCACTTATCTCGCTTCTTAGTTACTTCACTAATAGGTCCAAAAAGAAGAAAAGAAATGGCAAAATGAGCTCTTCTTGTTCCTTCCTATATCCATCGGAGTAGCACAAGTCTCCATCCTAGAATCACTACCGTTAAACTTATTTATCATCAACTGGAGCACAGCAAACAGAGGCCACCAGAGTACAATAAGCCAATGACTTCACTCAAACACTCCCTCAGAAATCTTTCTCCTCCGTAAAAGCTTTGCTGGACAACTCAACCCTTCCTGAATGGAAAAAAAATGAACTACTGCTGTTCACTCCCAACTCTCTCTCTCATACCAAAAAGCTATGATTAACTACGGTCATCTAACAAGACCAATACAGAACTAGCATCCCACACAAAACTGCTAGGTAGGATTATAGACAACCACCTAAAATTTGATCTCCAGCTTCAGCAAGCCATAAAGCCACACTAAAAGCTAGGCTGCCTCTATGGAGTAAAACATTATTTTACTGACTCCACTAGACAAGGCATAGGCACTTCTTTTCTACTCTCCACCTTATTATTATCCAAACCAATCTCAACTCCTCTCTGTAACCAAAACGATAATAATGCTACAATAAAAGTAGTCAAGTTCACAACCAACAAAATGTAGATCTCATCACTGCCTCTCTTTAAAACAGCTAAACTGGCAAAAACTAAATAATTCTCTATTGTACTCACAAGTAATTACAACCTTCAACCAACTGCACAGCCCAGAAAAATTCCCATCTCTTCACTCCACCATTCAATTGTACACTACCAAGACTTCTACGTTCCACTGATGATCATTAAAGTAGCTAGGGTGGACGACAGGGGCAACTGCCATGGGCTCAAAGTGCTGGGGGGCCACAATAAGACAATCCTGATCTCTCTCTAAATGCAATACAGTATTTTTAAACAGTATTGCATTTCCAGTCAAGTCTGAGCACTGTGTGTGTGTGATCAAAACTGTAGCAAGTAGTTTGAAAAGGTTTAAAAGAAAATTTTATTTTTTAACCAGTGCTACCATGGCACTCTGTGCAGGTAGGGCATATACCTTAGCAACTGTCCGCTACATTTATAGCAAGCAGTACAGTACAATTTAAAAGAAAAAAAATATATTTTTTTCCCCATAAAAAAATATGTAAGGAGCACAAAGTGACCTGACTGGCTGGGGGGCAAACATGGACTTACCTGTAACAAGCCAACGGCTACTCTTCTCTAAAGGGATAGAACACTTGATATAGGCACAGGGCACCATTTCAGCCAGCTATGCTTCTGCTGTCAAATCATGACACTCCATAACTAACCCTAACAATGCAGGATACTATGTCTTCACACTGTATTGTTAATAGCTGGAATCCCATCCCAATCAACTTAACAGTCTGCAACCAGAAAGACTTTAAATGCCATCTGAAGCAACACCCGATAGATAAATGGCTCTGCATTGGCACTAATATAGTTATATGAATGTGTGCCATAACAGCTGCACAAAATGCAAATTATTATGATCACAACTATACCCTCCATGCACCTCCCTCCTTTCAATGAAAGATAAAAAGAGTTGAGTAGCCCAATGTCTTAGATTTCAAACAAGTCTTTATAATAACAATCTATGTATACTGATGATATTGTACTGCATGGACCACCTCCGAACGCAACAATCTGATATTGTTAATCCTCGTCCACTTCCTTACGTATGGGTTACGATTCCGATATCGGAACAGAGTCGGCCATATACCAAGCTCGCGCCAGTGATAAACTCTCGAGCTAAGCAATCTCTTACCCATAATCCCCCTCTCCCGGTTACCTCAGATTTTGTTTGCCGCATTGCCATCAGGTCATGTCAGGCTGTTGCTCTTGAGCTAAGTGAAACCTTTTTTGTCCTTTTATTTCAAAATATGGGCTTTATCTCTCAAAAGTTGATTTTCTGATACCTCTTACCTTATCACATTTACTGAATCCCTTTTCTTTCAGTTTTCTAAAAATATTTTAGTCACTTAATGTAAGGTATCAGTTGATTACCATAGTTGGTAGATAGCCTTTCCTTTCTTTCCTTCGAGTAATTTTGTATTATTGTTGGTATTTGCCTTTCCTTTAACATAACAGATAAAAAAGGTAGTACTGGTTTTAAAAGATGTTACGTTTGTGGACATAAACTACCTCTTTGTGTGTTTTCTGTTTAGGTGCGCCTCACTTAACTGTTGACCCACCCTGTGGGATTTGTAAGAATTTTTCCAACAGGACACTGATAGAGAGGAAAAATAAACTTTTGCTGAAAGGGTTACTAAAGTCTCCCTTTTCAGAGGCTATTTCTGGGTCAGAGCCTCAACCCCTCCAAGATCCCATAAAAAGAAGTCTGAGGATGCTTCTAAGGCTAAATCTCTTCCTTTGTCCCCGGCTGGGGACTCTCATCAACCAAGAAAGAAAGCAAAGATTTCTGCTTCGGATCCGACCCTCTCAGATCAGACACCTTCAGCGCCTAGATCTTCGGCTCCGAAAAAGTCCTCGGCACCACCTATGTCTATGGCACCGATGTCCTTTGCTGTATTGGAACAGAGGGGCCCCTCAGTTCAGACTTCTTTACCAGCACCGACCTCACAGTCGGCGCAGACCACCACTGTTTCGGAACAGACAGCTCAGTCTTTGTTTACTATTTTATCGGTTCCAACCTCGGTACTGACAACTACTTTGGCACCGACCATTACATCAGCACCGATGACTTCCTCGGTGCAGACACCTGTAGTGCAGTCCTTTATGGCACCGTTGTTTTCGGTGCAGTCTACGGAGATGGGCACCGACCTGCCCTCATCTCTAGATAGACCAGTTTCCCCCTCAGCTGTTTCTGTGAGATCTACCAGAAGCCTCTCCCAACATGACGTATTGCGACTTGTGGATCAAGGGCTTTTGGCCAGAGGAATTCCACCTCTCAAAACTTATCCCTCTCCCTTGACATCTATTGACGTAGCACAGTCTTCCCCCTCTATGGTTCCCTTTATGGATCTCTCTAAGGTTCCCTTTATGGATCTCTCTAAGGAGCCGCAGTTGCCTTTGTGGCAGAAAAATTTTGCTACGACCCAGGATTTGACTTCTCAGCCATACTGGGACTCCCAGTCGGCAGGCTGGATCACTTAGGGGAGAGGTGACTTCCCCCTTGGGCTCTTACCCCTCTTCTAGAGGACCTGCCTTCCAAGTCATGGAGAAGGCCTTGGCGCCTACTGCTGATACTGTGCTTACTATCTCACCATCCTCCTCTGGACCACTATGTACACAGGTAGCTTCTAGTGGACACCGGGCACAGAGGTCTCAGGATATACTCCCACAGGATACCCCCTTGGTGTCGTCTTCCCGAGCGTCTCCCTCTGAGGAAGTTCATCGGAAATCCTCATGCAAGAGGAAGCATATGGACTCCACTGAGGAGTCTTTCACTGAAGACACAGACTTTGATGATGGGGAAGGGTCCCTTCGTTCACCTTCTGATGTATCCTTTGGTGATATCCTAGAAATCCTTAAACAGAGAGGTGAATGCAGTCCTCTAACCCGACTTCTGAGGAGTCTGTGCTCCTGCAGGCTTTTCGCGCCCGGCCCCCTACCTCCTGGGTTACCCCACTTGCAGACGAACTGGTCCGGCTCATTGTGCAGTGTGCATGGAAGACCCCTGACACTGTTGAGGCCATTCCCCAAAGGCCAGACAAAATCTTGTTCCCCCCTGCTTCTAAACCTCATTGGTCTAAAGGTCTCCCTGTAGATGCTCTGGTGGTGGCAGCCTAACTAAGAAATACCTGGCAGAAGAGGAAAGCTGTGACTATCCATCCACCCAACAAAGAGGCCAGGGCATTGGATAGGATAGGGAAGCACACCTTTGCATCAGCGACATTTGCCATCAGGTCCTTGAATTATATGGCACACCTCACCAGGCTTCAAAGAGACCTAGTATCCGAGCTCTCTGAAACTTTGTCAGGTGCCGTGTCTGATGAGGTCCATGACTAGCGGCCTCTCAGATGGCCACTATTGAATCGATTTCAAACTCCTCCATGCGCTTGGTGTCCCACGCATCAGGAGGAGTGGCTAGAGCAGAGAGTTCAGGCATTGTTTTGAGACAACATGCCTGGATGCACTTGTGTAATTTCGCAGAACCCTTCAAGGCTTCCTTTCTCAATACTTCCATTGAGTCCTCCTCCTTGTTTGGACCCAAAGTAAAAACTACATTGGCCAGGTGTGAACAGGACGGTAAGACCCTGTTTGTCAGGGTGTCCATTATTCTTCCCCCCCAACATGCTTTCTCCATAAACCAAAAGAGCGGAAAATCTCAGGGTCCTTTCAGTGACACAGGCCGATTTTTCCCCTAGGGGCAGAGAAACTCACAAGGAAGACCCTTTTGGGGCAGAGGGGTCCGCGTAATCAGGGTTTCAGAGATTCCTTCTCCGGCAATCCTACCAATGCTCCTGAGAGCAGCCCAACCCCTTTCCTCTGGAAGTGGTTGGGGACATTTCTCTTTGTACCCTTCTGCCTGGCTAACCATTACCAACGCATTCTTGGGTACAAAGAATAATAACCAGAGGTCACAAGATCGCCTTCGAACTTTGTCCTGTCCCTCCATCAAGTTTTCCCGACGCTCCACCCAGTCAGAGGGAAGAAGCAGCTCTAGAGATTACAAAGCTGCTAAACAGAAGAGTCATCCAAGTAGTCCCAACAGACCAGATAGGATCCAGATTCTACTCGAGACTATTTTTGGTGTCAAAGAAAACTGGGGACTGAGACCACTTGATCTCAGTGTGCTAAACAAATGTTAGTCTGCAAAAATTTCGGATGGTCACTATACAGTCTATCATTCCTTTCTTGGAAAAAGACGATTGATGTGCTCGATAGATCTTCAGGATGGATAGATAGACCTTCTACCACATAAAGGTGGACAGACCATCAAGAAGATTCCCGCGCTTCTGTGCGGGAGCCAGTCATTACCAGTTGAGAGTACTGCCCTTTGGACTCTCTACAGCCCCCAGAGTGTTTACAAAGTGCATGGCAGTTGTCACAGCTCACCTGCAACTTCAAGGTTTTCAGATTTTTCCATATCTAGACGACTGGCTCCTCTCCGCCCCACCAGACACCTATTGGAGGAAGCCCTGGCATACTCTCTCAATACTATCGCAAAGTTGGGCATAATAACAAACTAGCAGAAATCCAATCTCACCCAATCTCAGTCCACAGAATTCATAGGGGTAATTTTGGACTCAAAAACTTGCAGAGCGTCCATACCGGAACCCAGAATATCAAGAATCAGACAGCAACTGTTACCAGTTCTCTCAATGGAAAAAAGTCCACAGCTCACTCGATCATGCAGCTGTTGGGCTCCATGGCAGCTTGCATCACCATTGTCCCCTTAGCCAGGTTTCACATGAGGCTTCTACAATGGCTACTGCTCACCCAATGGTATCCTTTCCAGCTTCCCTTTTCAGCCAAGATTCACATAACTCAGAGATGCAAACAAGATCTAAAGTGGTGGTTGAACCACAACTCATCACAATGGTCTCGCCCCTACTCCCTTCAGCAGCCAAAGGCTACAGTGACCACAGACGTCTCCCTGATTGGGTGGGGAGGGCTATGTCAGGGTCAGACAGTCCAAGGCACGGTCCAAGTCGAGGCCCATCTGCATATAAATGTTTTAGAGCTGAGAGCGGGGCTTCTGGCATTGCAGGCATTCCATCCCTTGCTGCCGTCAGAGACAATTGCGATACAATTAGACAACATGGCGGTAGTCTGGTACATCAGCAAACAGGGCGGAACCAAATCCTACCCCCTTTGTCGAGAGGCCATGAGGATATGGCAATGGGCGATGGCTATCAACCACTTTCTTCTAGCAACGCGCATTCTCGGAGTTCCAATGTGATAGCAGACAGACTCAGCAGGTGCATTCTTCAACCTCAATGAAAGTGGTCCCTGAATCCTCTCATAGCGGCGGAGATCTTCCACCATTGGGGTCATCTGTGCTGCACCTCTTTGCATCCCCAACCAACTTCAAATGCAGCAACTACTTTGCCCCGATTCCCCCTCCGGGACAGTCACCCAGGGACACTAGTTCACGATTGGACCTCGGGTCTTCTTTATGCCTTCCCACCCACTCCCCTCATTCCCCAGTTTCTAAAGAAAGCCCGTCGATTGAAGAGCAAAGTGATTCTTATTGCTCCATATTGGCCTCGTCAGATTTAGTTCCCCTTTCTGTGGCCTCACCTGCTAGATCAACCATGGATTCTTCGTCCAACCTCGGAGTTGATCTCCCATCCGCAGAATCTGATTCACCCCAACCTGCACAGTCTGAAGCTCACAGCTTGGCTCCTCCAATTCCCTCGATTGCCAGGCAAAATGATCTTCACTCACAAGTACGGGACATTCTTATTGCATCTCAAGCCCTCCACTAGAATGACTTATCTAGGCAATGGAAAAGATTTTACCCGTTGGCTGAAAGATAAGGAAATTGATCCCTTTTCAGCACCGGTGTCGATGGTACTCTAATATCTAACCGCCCTATTTCAATCGGGGCTGTCAGCATCTACCATTAGAGTACATTTGGCTGCGATCTCTAATTTCCACGAGAATGTCCAAGACTCCTCCCTCATGTCTCACAAGTTATGTAAAGCCTTCATAAAGGATGTGAATCATCTGAAACCCCCTTTCAGGGAACCTATTCAACCTTGGGATTTATCTTTAGTTCTTCAAGCTCTGACATTGCCCCCTTTTGAACCAGCTGCTTCATCGACCTCAAATATCTGTCGTGGAAGACCTTGTCTTTGGGCCTATTACTTCTGCCAGACATAGCTCTGAGCTTTAGGCCCTATGTACAGAGTCCATGCTTGATTTTCATCCAGACAGGGTATTCTTAAGAACTAACCCTTCCTTCCTTGCATGGGCAGCAGCACATACTCTATAGGATGCCCTATGGGGGGGGGGGGGAAGAGTTGTACAGACCAACCACTTTGGGCATATACTGTGGTTTGTAGTGTGCGTACCCTTAAGCCAGAATAATGGATCACTGACTGTCCACCTTGGCAGGCCTAGCCATTCGTGTAAAACATAGCTCTAGGTGATTTGGTCAAGGCATTCAACACAATCATCAAATTTTCTTAAACTATCCATGGGCTAAGCACCCTGCTCACTTATCTCGCTTCTTAGTTACTTCACTAATAGGTCCAAAAAGAAGAAAAGAAATGGCAAATGAGCTCTTCTTGTTCCTTCCTATATCCATCGGAGTAGCACAAGTCTCCATCCTAGAATCACTACCGTTAAACTTATTTATCATCAACTGGAGCACAGCAAACAGAGGCCACCAGAGTACAATAAGCCAATGACTTCACTCAAACACTCCCTCAGAAATCTTTCTCCTCCGTAAAAGCTTTGCTGGACAACTCAACCCTTCCTGAATGGAAAAAAAATGAACTACTGCTGTTCACTCCCAACTCTCTCTCTCATACCAAAAAGCTATGATTAACTACGGTCATCTAACAAGACCAATACAGAACTAGCATCCCACACAAAACTGCTAGGTAGGATTATAGACAACCACCTAAAATTTGATCTCCAGCTTCAGCAAGCCATAAAGCCACACTAAAAGCTAGGCTGCCTCTATGGAGTAAAACATTATTTTACTGACTCCACTAGACAAGGCATAGGCACTTCTTTTCTACTCTCCACCTTATTATTATCCAAACCAATCTCAACTCCTCTCTGTAACCAAAACGATAATAATGCTACAATAAAAGTAGTCAAGTTCACAACCAACAAAATGTAGATCTCATCACTGCCTCTCTTTAAAACAGCTAAACTGGCAAAAACTAAATAATTCTCTATTGTACTCACAAGTAATTACAACCTTCAACCAACTGCACAGCCCAGAAAAATTCCCATCTCTTCACTCCACCATTCAATTGTACACTACCAAGACTTCTACGTTCCACTGATGATCATTAAAGTAGCTAGGGTGGACGACAGGGGCAACTGCCATGGGCTCAAAGTGCTGGGGGGCCACAATAAGACAATCCTGATCTCTCTCTAAATGCAATACAGTATTTTTAAACAGTATTGCATTTCCAGTCAAGTCTGAGCACTGTGTGTGTGTGATCAAAACTGTAGCAAGTAGTTTGAAAAGGTTTAAAAGAAAATTTTATTTTTTTTTAACCAGTGCGCCATGGCACTCTGTGCAGGTAGGGCATATACCTTAGCAACTGTCCGCTACATTTATAGCAAGCAGTACAGTACAATTTAAAAGAAAAAAAATATATTTTTTTCCCCATAAAAAAATATGTAAGGAGCACAAAGTGACCTGACTGGCTGGGGGGCAAACATGGACTTACCTGTAACAAGCCAACGGCTACTCTTCTCTAAAGGGATAGAACACTTGATATAGGCACAGGGCACCATTTCAGCCAGCTATGCTTCTGCTGTCAAATCATGACACTCCATAACTAACCCTAACAATGCAGGATACTATGTCTTCACACTGTATTGTTAATAGCTGGAATCCCATCCCAATCAACTTAACAGTCTGCAACCAGAAAGACTTTAAATGCCATCTGAAGCAACACCCGATAGATAAATGGCTCTGCATTGGCACTAATATAGTTATATGAATGTGTGCCATAACAGCTGCACAAAATGCAAATTATTATGATCACAACTATACCCTCCATGCACCTCCCTCCTTTCAATGAAAGATAAAAGAGTTGAGTAGCCCAATGTCTTAGATTTCAAACAAGTCTTTATAATAACAATCTATGTATACTGATGATATTGTACTGCATGGACCACCTCCGAACGCAACAATCTGATATTGTTAATCCTCGTCCACTTCCTTACGTATGGGTTACGATTCCGATATCGGAACAGAGTCGGCCATATACCAAGCTCGCGCCAGTGATAAACTCTCGAGCTAAGCAATCTCTTACCCATAATCCCCCTCTCCCGGTTACCTCAGATTTTGTTTGCCGCATTGCCATCAGGTCATGTCAGGCTGTTGCTCTTGAGCTAAGTGAAACCTTTTTTGTCCTTTTATTTCAAAATATGGGCTTTATCTCTCAAAAGTTGATTTTCTGATACCTCTTACCTTATCACATTTACTGAATCCCTTTTCTTTCAGTTTTCTAAAAATATTTTAGTCACTTAATGTAAGGTATCAGTTGATTACCATAGTTGGTAGATAGCCTTTCCTTTCTTTCCTTCGAGTAATTTTGTATTATTGTTGGTATTTGCCTTTCCTTTAACATAACAGATAAAAAAGGTAGTACTGGTTTTAAAAGATGTTACGTTTGTGGACATAAACTACCTCTTTGTGTGTTTTCTGTTTAGGTGCGCCTCACTTAACTGTTGACCCACCCTGTGGGATTTGTAAGAATTTTTCCAACAGGACACTGATAGAGAGGAAAAATAAACTTTTGCTGAAAGGGTTACTAAAGTCTCCCTTTTCAGAGGCTATTTCTGGGTCAGAGCCTCAACCCCTCCAAGATCCCATAAAAAGAAGTCTGAGGATGCTTCTAAGGCTAAATCTCTTCCTTTGTCCCCGGCTGGGGACTCTCATCAACCAAGAAAGAAAGCAAAGATTTCTGCTTCGGATCCGACCCTCTCAGATCAGACACCTTCAGCCTAGATCTTCGGCTCGAAAAGTCCTCGGCACCACCTATGTCTATGGCACCGATGTCCTTTGCTGTATTGGAACAGAGGGGCCCCTCAGTTCAGACTTCTTTACCAGCACCGACCTCACAGTCGGCGCAGACCACCACTGTTTCGGAACAGACAGCTCAGTCTTTGTTTACTATTTTATCGGTTCCAACCTCGGTACTGACAACTACTTTGGCACCGACCATTACATCAGCACCGATGACTTCCTCGGTGCAGACACCTGTAGTGCAGTCCTTTATGGCACCGTTGTTTTCGGTGCAGTCTACGGAGATGGGCACCGACCTGCCCTCATCTCTAGATAGACCAGTTTCCCCCTCAGCTGTTTCTGTGAGATCTACCAGAAGCCTCTCCCAACATGACGTATTGCGACTTGTGGATCAAGGGCTTTTGGCCAGAGGAATTCCACCTCTCAAAACTTATCCCTCTCCCTTGACATCTATTGACGTAGCACAGTCTTCCCCCTCTATGGTTCCCTTTATGGATCTCTCTAAGGTTCCCTTTATGGATCTCTCTAAGGAGCCGCAGTTGCCTTTGTGGCAGAAAAATTTTGCTACGACCCAGGATTTGACTTCTCAGCCATACTGGGACTCCCAGTCGGCAGGCTGGATCACTTAGGGGAGAGGTGACTTCCCCCTTGGGCTCTTACCCCTCTTCTAGAGGACCTGCCTTCCAAGTCATGGAGAAGGCCTTGGCGCCTACTGCTGATACTGTGCTTACTATCTCACCATCCTCCTCTGGACCACTATGTACACAGGTAGCTTCTAGTGGACACCGGGCACAGAGGTCTCAGGATATACTCCCACAGGATACCCCCTTGGTGTCGTCTTCCCGAGCGTCTCCCTCTGAGGAAGTTCATCGGAAATCCTCATGCAAGAGGAAGCATATGGACTCCACTGAGGAGTCTTTCACTGAAGACACAGACTTTGATGATGGGGAAGGGTCCCTTCGTTCACCTTCTGATGTATCCTTTGGTGATATCCTAGAAATCCTTAAACAGAGAGGTGAATGCAGTCCTCTAACCCGACTTCTGAGGAGTCTGTGCTCCTGCAGGCTTTTCGCGCCCGGCCCCCTACCTCCTGGGTTACCCCACTTGCAGACGAACTGGTCCGGCTCATTGTGCAGTGTGCATGGAAGACCCCTGACACTGTTGAGGCCATTCCCCAAAGGCCAGACAAAATCTTGTTCCCCCCTGCTTCTAAACCTCATTGGTCTAAAGGTCTCCCTGTAGATGCTCTGGTGGTGGCAGCCGCAACTAAGAAATACCTGGCAGAAGAGGAAAGCCAGACTATCCATCCACCCAACAAAGAGTCCAGGGCATTGGATAGGATAGGGAAGCACACCTTTGCATCAGCGACATTTGCCATCAGGTCCTTGAATTATATGGCACACCTCACCAGGCTTCAAAGAGACCTAGTATCCGAGCTCTCTGAAACTTTGTCAGGTGCCGTGTCTGATGAGGTCCATGACGAAGTGGCCTCTCAGATGGCCACTATTGAATCGATTTCAAACTCCTCCATGCGCTTGGTGTCCCACGCATCAGGAGGAGTGGCTAGAGCAGAGAGTTCAGGCATTGTTTTGAGACAACATGCCTGGATGCACTTGTGTAATTTCGCAGAACCCTTCAAGGCTTCCTTTCTCAATACTTCCATTGAGTCCTCCTCCTTGTTTGGACCCAAAGTAAAAACTACATTGGCCAGGTGTGAACAGGACGGTAAGACCCTGTTTGCCGTAGGTGTCCATTATTCTTCCCCCCCAACATGCTTTCTCCATAAACCAAAAGAGCGGAAAATCTCAGGGTCCTTTCAGTGACACAGGCCGATTTTTCCCCTAGGGGCAGAGGGGGAAACTCACAAGGAAGACGCCCTTTTGGGGCAGAGGGGGTCCGCGTAATCAGGGTTTCAGAGATTCCTTCTCCGGGCAATCCTACCAATGCTCCTGAAGAGCAGCCCAACCCCTTTCCTCTGGAAGTGGTTGGGGGACATTTCTCTTTGTACCCTTCTGCCTGGCTAACCATTACCAACGATTCTTGGGTACAAAGAATAATAACCAGAGGTCACAAGATCCCCTTCGAACTTTGTCCTGTCCCTCCATCAAGTTTTCCCGACGTTCCACCCAGTCAGAGGGAAGAAGCAGCTCTAGAGATTACAAAGCTGCTAAACAGAAGAGTCATCCAAGTAGTCCCAACAGACCAGATAGGATCCAGATTCTACTCGAGACTATTTTTGGTGTCAAAGAAAACTGGGGACTGGAGACCAATTTTGGATCTCAGTGTGCTAAACAAATGTTAGTCTGCAAAAATTTCGGATGGTCACTATACAGTCTATCATTCCTTTCTTGGAAAAAGACGATTGGATGTGCTCGATAGATCTTCAGGATGGATAGATAGACCTTCTACCACATAAAGGTGGACAGACCATCAAGAAGATTCCTGCGCTTCTGTGCGGGAGCCAGTCATTACCAGTTGAGAGTACTGCCCTTTGGACTCTCTACAGCCCCCAGAGTGTTTACAAAGTGCATGGCAGTTGTCACAGCTCACCTGCAACTTCAAGGTTTTCAGATTTTTCCATATCTAGACGACTGGCTCCTCTCCGCCCCCACCAGACACCTATTGGAGGAAGCCCTGGCATACTCTCTCAATACTATCGCAAAGTTGGGCATAATAACAAACTAGCAGAAATCCAATCTCACCCAATCTCAGTCCACAGAATTCATAGGGGTAATTTTGGACTCAAAAACTTGCAGAGCGTCCATACCGGAACCCAGAATATCAAGAATCAGACAGCAACTGTTACCAGTTCTCTCAATGGAAAAAAGTCCACAGCTCACTCGATCATGCAGCTGTTGGGCTCCATGGCAGCTTGCATCACCATTGTCCCCTTAGCCAGGTTTCACATGAGGCTTCTACAATGGCTACTGCTCACCCAATGGTATCCTTTCCAGCTTCCCTTTTCAGCCAAGATTCACATAACTCAGAGATGCAAACAAGATCTAAAGTGGTGGTTGAACCACAACTCATCACAATGGTCTCGCCCCTACTCCCTTCAGCAGCCAAAGGCTACAGTGACCACAGACGTCTCCCTGATTGGGTGGGGAGGGCTATGTCAGGGTCAGACAGTCCAAGGCACTTGGTCCGAAGTCGAGGCCCATCTGCATATAAATGTTTTAGAGCTGAGAGCGGGGCTTCTGGCATTGCAGGCATTCCATCCCTTGCTGCCGTCAGAGACAATTGCGATACAATTAGACAACATGGCGGTAGTCTGGTACATCAGCAAACAGGGCGGAACCAAATCCTACCCCCTTTGTCGAGAGGCCATGAGGATATGGCAATGGGCGATGGCTATCAACCACTTTCTTCTAGCAACGCACATTCCCGGGAGTTCCAATGTGATAGCAGACAGACTCAGCAGGTGCATTCTTCAACCTCACGAGTGGTCCCTGAATCCTCTCATAGCGGCGGAGATCTTCCACCATTGGGGTCATCTGTGCTGCGACCTCTTTGCATCCCCAACCAACTTCAAATGCAGCAACTACTTTGCCCCGATTCCCCCTCCGGGACAGTCACCCAGGGACACTAGTTCACGATTGGACCTCGGGTCTTCTTTATGCCTTCCCACCCACTCCCCTCATTCCCCAGTTTCTAAAGAAAGCCCGTCGATTGAAGAGCAAAGTGATTCTTATTGCTCCATATTGGCCTCGTCAGATTTAGTTCCCCTTTCTGTGGCCTCACCTGCTAGATCAACCATGGATTCTTCGTCCAACCTCGGAGTTGATCTCCCATCCGCAGAATCTGATTCACCCCAACCTGCACAGTCTGAAGCTCACAGCTTGGCTCCTCCAATTCCCTCGATTGCCAGGCAAAATGATCTTCACTCACAAGTACGGGACATTCTTATTGCATCTCATAAGCCCTCCACTAGAATGACTTATCTAGGCAAATGGAAAAGATTTACCCGTTGGCTGAAAGATAAGGAAATTGATCCCTTTTCAGCACCGGTGTCGATGGTACTCTAATATCTAACCGCCCTATTTCAATCGGGGCTGTCAGCATCTACCATTAGAGTACATTTGGCTGCGATCTCTAATTTCCACGAGAATGTCCAAGACTCCTCCCTCATGTCTCACAAGTTATGTAAAGCCTTCATAAAGGATGTGAATCATCTGAAACCCCCTTTCAGGGAACCTATTCAACCTTGGGATTTATCTTTAGTTCTTCAAGCTCTGACATTGCCCCCTTTTGAACCAGCTGCTTCATGCGACCTCAAATATCTGTCGTGGAAGACCTTGTCTTTGGGCGCTATTACTTCTGCCAGACATAGCTCTGAGCTTTAGGCCCTATGTACAGAGTCCATGCTTGATTTTTCATCCAGACAGGGTATTCTTAAGAACTAACCCTTCCTTCTTGCCAAAAGTAATTTCTGAAATGTCTATTAATCAGACCATTGAATTGCCAGTGTTTTTTCCTGATCATTCTAATGACAGAGAGTACTGCCTACATACCCTAGACGTACACAGACAACTCTCGTTTCTTTTTGCAAAGGACTAAATCTTTTCGTAAATCAGACCATTTATTCTTGGCTTTTTCTGGATCTAGATTAGGATGTGCTGTTGCTAAGGTCACATTGGCTAGATGGTTAAAAGACACACTGACCCATATTTATTCGGTACACAATACTTCTTTGCCAACTACCATCAAGGTTCATTCAACAAGGTCAGTGGCAACTTCACTGCCTTCCATGCCAGAGCTTCTTTACATGACATCTGTGCAGCTGCAACTTGAGCCACTCCTCATACCTTTATCAATCATTACAAGTTGGACTTGGCCTCCAGGGGAAGAGCATCTATTGGTTCTATAGTGCTCAGGAATGTCCTTCCATGAAAGCCTCCCAGGAACAGAGGTAGCTGGGGACTCTGTCCCATATGTAAGGAAGTGGATGAGGATTAACAATATCAGATAAAGAAGTTGTGTGTCTTACCATAACGTTCTATCTGTATTGTTGATCCTCGTCCACTCATTACGACCCTCCCTCCTTCCTCTCCTATGGCTTCTAGTGGATCTCACCATCCTCCTTTAGGTCATTTGACCAGAGATAGCCTCTACCTTTTTCTGACTTGCAAACTCAATCTGAGGTAACAGGGAGAGGGGCATTATGGGTAAAAGATTGCTTAGCTTGAGTTTATCGCTGGCGCGAGCTTGGTATATGGCCAGCTCGGTTCCAATATCGGAACCGTAACCCATACGTAATGAGTGGACGAGGATCAACAATAGAGATGGAACGTTATGGTAAGACATAACTTCTTTTTCTCCTAACTAGCGAACGGTCAGAATATTGAGCTTAACACAGAATTCAACATTTCCAGTCGCTC
This sequence comes from Protopterus annectens, assembly GCF_019279795.1. Lineage (NCBI taxonomy): Eukaryota > Metazoa > Chordata > Ceratodontiformes > Protopteridae > Protopterus > Protopterus annectens. The sequence continues at coordinate 492,989,394 of NC_056731.1, forward strand.
AACCACCACAACAAATGCTACCATGGGTCGAGAAGGGGGAGATATTAGCCTAGCTGGCGTTCAGCATTAAAGGATTCGGCATTTGAAAATTCGACATGCCGCAAACTGGGGTCACTGCCTTCGACATTTAGGATGGACAACTCACGTTCGCCTAAATGCATGCACACCGTACTGCATATACCTCCCTGCATTTAAAAAATATATATACAACCCATATAACTTCTTTTTTAAATCAACACTGTTTGTAAATGATGTAACGGATATTAAGGATGTTCGAATAATAGAACTGTTGCTCAAAAAGGAGACTTCCTGTCAACGATAAAAAATGCAAATGATGCCCATGATGTCTGTATAATGGAGCTTTTTCCCCCAGGCCTTCACTGAAGTAAGACATTGCACAATTAGACTTTCTCAGTAAACAAATGCCAATAAATAAACAAGCATGCATGTTTGAAAATGGCCACTTAACAGAGACTGCTCAGGTGGCCATCATGCTCTAACTTCACATTTGCTATTCAGATATCAAACCAAGGACATGACCTGCTACTGCACATTTTTATGCATCTTAATCTGAGCCATCATGCAAACATCTATACAACCTACATCAAAGCAGCTAGATTTGTATAATAAAGCCATCCATCTCATCGTTTTGTTTGCAAGACTTTCACTGGATATTACTTGGGGGGGGGGGGGGGGAATTGTACATAAAAGGAACATTCACCTACAACCTTCTACGGAGGATTTCTAAATTAAAACACCTTATCCAAACAGCCATGATCCTTAAATAACCTGCTCGTAAGGGTAAGCAAAGCTAGAAATGGCACCCCATCATCTATTTATACAATGGATAATGTTATTAAACTAAAGAGAGCGCCCTCCTAACACCAATAAAAAAAATTTCCTTCTTCTACTTAACAGCACATGCAGATCATTACACAGTTAAATGAAGAGATTGTATGTGCAAAATGTAATGATCACTTAAGGTCATTCTAGCTTGAAGCTATTATAAATATACTAAAATTCTACAAGATGTAAAACCAAACTCTTAAGTTTACAAGTAAACTGGAAACTGCTGACTTTTAAAATGCAAGCCTCATGTAAAACAGTTTTTCTTTAATGCATTCAAAAAGTTGGAGCTCCCAACACGGATCTTTATGCCCTCCCCATAAATAAACAAAAACTAGGTCTCTATCCGATATCCATCATGCACACCTGTTTGAAAACCAGGAGATAGCATCCTGTCTCATGACAACTGTCTCATGACAAAGATAAGTTTAACAAAAACAGGAAATTATCCTGTTTTATCTGCCATAATAAGGACGGTGCATTAATTTGGAATGAAGTTATAGGCATACCTCTCAACTGTCCAGATTTTCACCTCATATTTTTGGTTTGCTCCTCATAATATTTGTGATTTTCTGGCAAATCACTGGGATGATCCGAGGACTGAAGTCACTAAATAATGAGATACATTTGAGTTTCAGATTTCAAATCCTTCAGAAAATGCACATTGTTAATATATATCCTGTTTTTCTAGCAACTTTCTAAGTTTATAAGAGCAGTATTTAAAATCTGTCCCTATTTTTTGGGCTTTGTTCAGATTTCTAGCACTAAGAGGTTGAGAGGTATGCATAGCCATGACTTATAATTTTACTCCAGTTTGCAGAGAGCAGCCCCACCCAGGACCTTCCCCAAACACTACATCTTTCTAAATAGTACCATATTATGCAACAGAAGAAAAAAAAATATGGAGAATCAGCTAGGCATTCAGGACAAGGTAGGGTGTAACTAGGCAAGAATGAGCATATTTTTCGGAGTATCTCAGAACCTTTATAGTTTTTATATAGCTTTCAACCAATCAGGGACAATTTCAACAGAATCTGGGACAAATCCAGGAACAATCAGGGACACTTAAAATATTAGTTCTATTAACTTGAGACATTAACAGAATAAGAGAATGTGAATTAGTATACATTTCCTGGAGTAACAGAAGTCTGTAACTCAATCATGGTAATTATTTATTAAGTATAATTCAGCACTTTTCCTCTAAAACGCACTAGTGTTAGGCAGGATTAAGAGGGACAGAGCTAAAATTTGAATTAAAATCAGGGACACTTGAGAAGCATTCACACAGCACAGAATGTTTAAGAGTTGTCTGAACTGTTGTATAAAGCAGTAATTTTACTGTTGCAGGTAGCAACAATTGAAAATAAAGTGTCCCTTTCGAAAGTTCATAGAGGGAGCATTTTGAGATGGGTGGTGGAGGCAACAGCCTAATGACCGAACAAAATATACATATGGTGGAGACAACAGCCTAATGACCGAACAAAATATACATATGGGAGGAGTCGACGACAACATGCTCCATGGTCTTTCAAATAAACTTGTTTTAGTAAACTTCATTAAACAAAATGAAAGTTAGTGAATGTACGCCCGGCCACAACATTTATACATACTGATAATCTGCCGCTCAGTTTAAGACGTTTTAGAGCTCATGCTTAAACATTGCCACAACAAAACGTTAACCTCAGTCAGTTCTATTACTGATGAAAACAGTGGCACGTAATTCAATTTTAGTGATATTAGCTTATTCTTTCGGCTTTTCCCGGTCGGGGGTCGCCACAGCAGATCACCTACGACTCAACTTTCCACAGAGGGCCAATTTAGACTGTCGAATCCACCTACAGCATGATGTGGGATGAAGCTGGAGAACCGTGACGAAACCGACGTAGAAGACACCACAGGTGAGGATCGAACCGGAGAATCTCTTGCTGTGAGGCGACAACGCTAACCGCTCCACCATAGCGGCCGTCATATTTTTATGGACATGAACAGTAAATCTAAATTTTCGTTCAAAGCAGCGATATGTTTGAAAAAAATACCTTACTCTGAATGCGGAAGTTACTTTTAATAGCCATCAGCATTTAAAATCCTATATTAAAAAATGAAACTACATAAAAGGCGGAAATTACTCACGACTGTCCAGATTAATGTACAGAAAATCCCACCAAAGAAGAGGGCGCAGATACAACAGACTGTCTCAGACGAAGCCATGTTGCACTACTAATGAGACTCGAAGACTCAAGATTGTTGTAGTAGAAGTCAGCTGACAAAATGCGGGCACACCTTACTCATAAAGGATGATGGACGCACGCCAGGGACCAAGTACTGAAAGCTACCTTCTGTAAAATGCTTTGGGGGATGATTAACTACACTGAATAAATGTTCAAAAAATGTTATTCTGCGATTTAAAATCTCTACAGTGAGAAAGGAACTGCCTCGGCATAACAGACAATGGACAGAAAAGTCCGTGCAGCAGACAACTGTCAGCAGTATGTTCCTGATTTTGACTCTTAGCAGTTACTCTTAACAGGCAACAATTAACGTCATTGACTTCTTTTACTTTGGAAAAGTGTATGCTAATTCATATTCTTTTATTACATCAACTTCTCAAGTTAATAGTACTTATTACACTGTAGTATAAGTTTTACCTCTAGCATAACTCTCACCGAATCAGTAGCAAATCTCAACAGAATCTGGGACTATCAGGGACACTTAAAATATGAGTCCGAGTGGAATTCACACCTCCTGACACATACAGAATTTCTATCTGGACAGGATTGACCTGATATAAAATTATGAGAATGCAGTTTTGCAGCCTACCTGTAAATGTATATATCTCAAAAACTATACAATTTACAAAAAAGTTAAAATACACAAGTTATTCAGCATACAGTGCTCTTCATAATGATGATATTTATATATCAACCAGGCACAGTGGCAATTCTATACTAAACAAGTAATTTAGTAATGTGTATTTAATTATTTATTATGCAAACAAGTATCAAAGTCTCTATAACCATAGTAGACAGACCCCAACTATCAGTGCGATTTTTGCTCCTTCACATGTGCTCTTCAGAAGAGTAAATGCATAACCACCAACCTATACAAAAAAAAAAAAAAAAAAAAAATCACTAACACATCCAAGCTGTTCCACCGAAAAGGAAAAAAAAATTCCATTTCTTCTACTGGAACATCTACCAGGTGGCCAGATGCACGACACCTCCCTCCCCTTCCTGCCCCCGCCATTCAGTCCCATTTCTGTGCCCTGCCCATAACCTTCCTTCCACAAATTGTATTGAAAAAAAAATGATTTCTTTTTCTTTTAAACTTTAGCAAACAATTGCAACCGTTTATACCCTGCCTACACGGAGGACTACAGTGCTCAGGTTTCAGTACATTTTTTTTTACTTTAAACTGTAGCAAATGACTTGTACAAGCAGATGCTACAATTTATACTACACATGGAGCACTACAAAGCTCAGGTTTGACCACAGATGCAATACCAGCTTTTAAAAGCCAGTATTTTATAAAAGAGAGATCCAGAACGTCTGTTCATGCCCCCCAACACTTTGTGACTGGGACAGTTGCCCCTTTCACCTTGCCCTAGCTATGCTACAGGTGCTGTTCATTTTGCTGCAAAGCAGTTTTTAGGATGTCATTCAATTTTTGAGATACATAATTAATAATGGTATGTATAGCTGCACATTAGTGGACCGGAGTACCGCTGTGGCGACCCCTAACCGGGAAAAGCTAAAAGACACAAACAAACATGTATAGCTGCACATTTAATGGACAAATAAATGTAAATATCTGCAAAGCAGTGCAACTTGGACACCAGCTATCAGTACAAAGTATTTTCAGCTGTGCATATGCTTTCATTTAATACCATGGAGGCATCAGTAACAATTCTGCAGCATTATGTAAGCTTTCATTTAATACCAGGAAGTACATCATATACTCTAACAAACTCAGCAAGGTAATCAGGGAAATTAAGCACCTCTGTGTAAGTGCACAAAAATCATCCAATCGAAAAGAAGAGGTCGCAAACAAGGCTGTAGCTGAAAAAGTTGTTTAATATAAGAACAAGTAAGCGCTTTCGTACATAGCCAGGATATGTCTTCAGACATACTATTAAAACGCATACAAATCATTTATATACAAATCATGGTATCACATCATAAACAAACTGGCCAATCAGCTGTACAAATCAATTAAAAAATTGATGGTAGTTTAATGACTCAACATAATTCCCTATAGAAACCTATTATGTTGCAAGATATGTTCATTGTGAATGTATTTCAAATAAATATATAATAGACAGTAATTGTAAAATAGTCTGCAAACATAATACATTTTCAATTGTTTTTATTTATAGCCTGCATTTCTCCAAAAGTTTACTTGATGGCAGCAAATACTAAAAAATAATAAATAATAATGTGGCTGAATGATCTCAACAGCTACATTGTTCTATAAAAACATGCTTCCATATATAGTCGAATGGTACCATGTAAAACACAAAAAAACACAAACAAATTTTATCTAAACACTATAGATTATTACATTTATATAAAGTCTATTAGTGTTATTTTTTGTGTCATTTTTGTAATATATCTTCCCGCCAATATTCATGTTTGTTTGTTTGTGTATTTCGGCTTTTCCCGGTTAGGGGTCAACACAGCGGAACTCCGGTCCGCTAATGATTGGCAGTAGAGTTTTACGTGCTGGCTTGTCGGGCCTAACACACAACCTTCAACGAAGGAATGCCCGTTCACGCATGTCACCACACAGAAGACGCTCTAACTGAGAATCGGGCAACGTATTCATGTAATAGTAACAAAAACTGACGAATAAGACATCAAATAGTCTCAAATGCAAGTTAAAAAATATAATAAAAGAGAATACAAACCTATATATAAAAAACATTTATCATCATGGGTAACATCTAAAATAACTGCAATACTGACATATTTCAAACTCCTAAAACCTATGAAGGGCTATCAGTATCAATGTGATAGCATGGATGTATCTGTGGTTGTGACAGTAAAGTGGAAATAATAAATATGAGTATGTGGGGGCATGTGGTAAAGTACAATGTGTATGCTAAATACCAAAAAATATGTCTCAATCGATGTTTAAGTGGTCTGTCAAGCAGAAATGGTTTAAGTGTTATCCTATCATTAAGACCATAAGCTGTATGTACTTGTAGCCTAATGATCCATCTCATCTCTCGCTTCTCAGTATTATTCTTGTAACTGCCAAGTCTATTACTTTTATTTATCAGCTCAATGGCTAAAAACTCAAACTTATGGGATAAGTCATTGTGCAGAATATGGCTGGCCACTGTGTTGTTTTCAGCTTCTTTATTGGTAGCATACAGGTGTTCCCTGACTCTCTCTCTGAGGGTCCTATTAGTCTTTCATATATAGAATGCTGGGCACTTAGTGCATCTGGCTAAATAAACTAAGTCCCTCGATTTGCAGTCTGCATAGTGTCTAAAAACAAAGACCCTACGTTTAGTGGGATGTATAAAGCTGTTATTTGCCATGTTGCCCCTCTCACCTTGCCCTAGCTATGCTACAGGTGCTTTTCATTTTGCTGCAAAGCAGTTTTGAGGATGTCACTCAATGTTTGAGATACTTGCATAATTATGAATGTTATGTATAGCTGCACATTTAATGGACACATAAATGTAAATATCTGCAAAGCAGTGCAACTTGGACACCAACTATCAGTACAAAGTATTTTCAGCAGTACATATGCTTTCATTTAATACCATGGAGGCATCAGTAACACACTCTGCAGCATTATGTAAGCTTTCATTTAATACCAGGAAGTACATTATATACTCTACCTCAGTCAGGTTAACAGAAATATGAATATAGTACATATTCATAATTTTGCATAAAAAGAAATCACACTTTCTTGCTAAATCTTCACTGTATTTGGGTCAGCAGACATAGCTGACCTATGTTTTGAAATGCCCTATGAAATACTGTTCCACCATAGTACTATGTGGAAGAAGTCTGATATCTTCACATAAAATATAAGCATATGCATAAATATCATATTTATTACTAAAAAAGTATAAATATCTGCAAGGTTGTAATAGTTAAGACACTAGATAGCAGTGAGAATATAAGTAGCAAACTACTAACAAAATATTAGTATTGCATGTATTGATAACTTTGAAAACCAATCACAGTATCTCATTTACTGACCATCTAATTTTGTCTCAAGGCATTTCTGAACTTTTGTAATGCCAGCATATATGAAATGCTACTGCAAAAATCTTCCAAATAGCCGCTGCCTAAGATCTTAACCAGAAATGTGTTGGTATGCTTATTTTACTGTTAATGGTAGTACTTAAATACCAGCTGGCAGAGACAGGTTTTGAGTACTAAGCATGATTTAATTTGATATCATGACATCCTATATAAGTTCCCCCACATTTACAGTATAAAATAAAAATTAATATGGCACAATTTCATAATTTTAAAGTAAAATAAATCACAATATCTCATTTACTGAGCACCCTTCAATGACTGTAAGTGGCCGCTGTCTAAGAACCCAGAGAACTTACACTCACTACTGGGTACCATTACACTAATAAAGGCTTCTACATGCCTTCTAGCCAATTAGTCAGAAAATGACTTGGAGCAATAACTTTTATAACCTGTCACTGCCAAAAAGATCTCCTCTAAAATGCAATATGTTCATTCTCAATCCACACAACAGCACCCAATAAATGCACAAACACACAATAATATGCGTACACATACACACACACACACACACACACACACAAGCTATAATAAACACGCACACACACTCTCTCTAATTAGTGTAATGGCTCCATCTGAAAACAGTTCTGCCTTTATGAGTATTGTTTTGTTTTACAAGACTTGCCTGTAAACTGACAAGGAGCAATATCTGGCTGTTCACAAAACAGTCCACTGTGTCCAACTACACCACATAACCAATCGTTGAAGCACTCAAATGTCTGTGATTTTGACTGTTTGGACTGCTGGGAACAATTTTTTTCCTGGAAATCATTGAGGATTGTAAGCACTTAATAATGTACTTTCCTTGAAAAAATGCTGTGAGTCTGCCAGCCCAGCTAGCTAGAATTTTGTAAATAATTCTATGTCATTTGTGAATATTAATATGATTCGTATGCTTGTCTTACAAATGTAAGAAAACTATATGTTATGTGGATATTAAACTACTGGTGCAGAAGTGTGTGTTGAACTGTATGTTATGTACTGAGCATCAAAATTGTAACCACAGTGTACCCTGCTGGAAAAGAGCAGAAATGGGTATAAACTATATGCCTGTGCAAATGTGTGTTTTCATAGTAGAAGTTGGAACATACAGAGTTAACTTGCAAACTCTGAGAAAATAAGCGAAGAGTTTTACAACTGCGTTTATCTCAGCAAGAAGACAGGATGTCTACAGCTAGAAGTTCTTTCTGTTGTCTGGAAACATAAATAATTACAGGTTTCAAATGTAAAAGTGTTTAACTGTTTTATGACTTCCAGTTCTAGGCAAACTTCTGAGAGACAAGTATTTGTAACACAGAGGTGCTAAATTTTAAGTTTCTGTTAGCCTGGGAACTGAAGGCAGATGACAAAGAATGATGTCATCTAGCTGACCCAGCAGTAATGTTTTGATATTAATTTAAGAATTATCTCTCAGAGAAAGTCTGTGCATTTTGTATTTGTCTTTGGACCTAGAAACATCCTCTCACATCAGCAATTCTTATCTGTATTTGCCTTGCTAATAGTAAGTATGATATTATAGTAATCTTTCTTAGAGATAGATAGGAATATAGTAAGATTAGTTTAGATATCTGTATTTATGTGAGACTGTCCTGCAATGTTGTTTTAAATATTTCCTGTGATTTTGAACTCTGTAGTCACTGTGAGTTATTGAGTATTGTCTTGTTCTTTTATTATTAAGCATATTTAAACCTTTTAATTGTGGCTGGTTTGTTTAGAGATATTTAAGCTCTTAGAGTACTTGCATATGTATTTTGTGACACTGTATAGGCCACTCCAATGTCCTTAGTCTTGGTCACACTTACCATTTAGATATTAGTAACATCACACAGTAGGAATGGTCACCCTTTGGGAAGGGCCTTATAGTAACTGATTAGTAAGGATGGTTGTTGGCAGTGATTGCTACCTTATAGTCTGGGCAGAAGGAGGCATAGCTAGTGAATCTGTGCCAGCCTTCCCCAGGAGTGTCTGTGTGTTTGTATATAAATCAAATTTCAAAGTGTGTGCATGTCAGCTACTTGGGCAGGGGCACGAAGCACTGGTTGGACAGAGAGGGTGCTGGAGGTTTTGGCTTGACCACTTGGCTGAGATCTTAACCCTATAGCTGTGCCAGTGGTGAGTCTTATTGGTGATCTGGAGAAAGAGGGAGAAACTAGCCCTAGACTGACTGTGATCTGTGTGTGCTGTTAAGGGAAACTCTACTTTACTGTGTGTGTACTTGTCATCCTCCCAATGTGCATGTCCCTCACAGATGCTAATGGTTAGGATTGAGGCTCCTTGATTACTGGGCCAGTGCAGGGGCATCACAAATGCATATAGCTTACAATATATAATAAGTAACAGGTCTTCTCTCACACAAATCCATCCACCTCTTTGCTGGATACCCTCATTTCCTATTATCTTCTTCCTGTCTGCCCCAAATCTTCTTCACCAGATTGTCTTCTTCTTCTTCTCTGCACATGTGCCCAAACCACCGGAATCTGTTCTGCTTGACCCCTTCTGCAACTGGGCTACTTTGGCTTCTGCTTTTGCATCTTCATTTCTTCATCACCCATCTTAAACATTTCATCTCCATGAACTCTAGCTTCTTCAACTGCTGTGACTTTACTGCCCATGTTTCTGTACCATACAGAAGTACTGGTTGCACCACTGTTTTGTACACTTTACTTTTCAGCTTCTTTGGAATTCTAACTCTCCCTACATTCTGTGCCAGTTGGCTGCAGCCCCTCTGATTCTAGTTTTGGCCTCCTCATTCAGACTTCCCTTTTCCTCATCTATCCCAGATAACTGAAACTGTTCTCAGTTCTCAAGTTCTTCTGCTTTCTCTCATTTGCTGCCATACTTATCTGTACTCCATTTAATCCTGTTTGCCTTTCCCCTATCCTTTACTGAAGGTCTTGTTCAGTCTGCCTGTAATGCCATATCATCTGCTGACAACAACTTTGCTGATTTGTCCTGTCCAACCTGTTTGGGGTCACAATAATGATCTTGGGCATTTCTCTCTAAACCTTCAGAAGTACCTTGTGAATCAGTGGAAAGGGTTGGAAACTCATACAAGAACATTTCCATCTGGTGGAGTGAGAATGTTCTGTCCTCCAAGCAGGGCTGCAAAGATATCTGAAACAGACTTTTCCCTGGCTCTCTGTTTAGAAAGGAGGTGAACAGATAGATCTGTTTGAGGCATTCCCCAGATCTGGACTAGATCCTGAGCTAGCACTCAAATGTGTCTGTCCTCGATCTGCTAAGTCTGTTTCCTACAATATTCTGCTCTGATGGGAAGTATGATGCCAGAAGAGTCAGAGAATACCAAGAAGCCCACTCCCAGGCCATAAATAGCAACTGATACAGAGATAAATACCTCATGCCCCCATGTTTACTAGGTAGCACAGCACTGTGGCAGAGTCCAGAAATACCCAAAGAGGACCCAGAGTGCTTAGGGTTGATGGACTTTCAATGTGTGAAATCACAGCCACAATCTCCTACTGATTGATATACTTCTATGCATCTTTGAGCCCCAATTGGCTTGTATTTGCATCCCCATTGACACTACCCAACAAAATCAGACAAATCCATTTTGACAGACTGCCCTGGTACTGGAGGGGAGTCAGGAAGTCCTGAATAGATACTCAAACTTTTTCTCCACCACTGTAATGCATCATATTAAGGGTAACACTGGTAAGTGGGAGACTAGTGAAAAATCAATTCCCTTCCCTAATCTGATCAGTAAAAAACCAGTTCCCTATACTAATCTGGTATGTCCAAGGGTCAGTTTCAGGGTTACTCTCCAGTCCAGCTGGTGAATCTGGGAATTTTGAGGCAATGTTACAATTGCCTTATGTACACAGACAACCCTCTCCTCCTTCCAACAAACTCTAATACATGTGAGAGATGCAGTTACACAGCCAAACTGGAGGCAGAGCTCTGAGCTCTCTCAACCCAAGACTGGCACAGTCAGTCATGAGGAAAAGGTAACCACCCGCACCACAAATCCAGTCTCACACAGACCTATTGCATCTGCATACCCAACACATAAACACACAAAAACATACTTGGAGGCTCTAAATAAAAATCTGCCTAAACAGCAAAGACCTCCTAAGAAGATATCCAAGCAACAGCCACCCCTCAACAATATCCACAAATTACATATCTCACAAAATCAGTGTGCCTCACAGTCACAGCCCTTAAGGCCAAACAACACACCAAATACACTTGTTATAGGGGACTCTATTGTCCGGCACACTGACGTCCCGCTCACCAGAGTGAACAAGGAGAAGGTCACTGTAAGCTGCCTGTCAGGTGCCAGGATCCGCCACATAATGCAAGCACTCAGGTCACTCCAAAGCAAGTACAAGTATGACTCCGTCATTGTCCATGCTGGTATGAATGACCTGAGACATACCTCCCTGGACTACATGAAAAGAGACATAGAGGAGCTCTCTGATCATGTAGCCCAGGCTGGTATTACCCTGACCTTGAGTAGCATCTTGCCCTCACCTAGAATGATGCCACAGTATAAAGACAAAATGATCAGTTTCAACAATTGGCTAAAGTATTGGTGTCATTCAAAGGGGATCCAGTGTCTGTCAGCCTGGGATGACATGCTCGACAAGCCACGTTGCTTTGCTAGGGACGGCTTGCACCTGTCACCCTTAGGCTTTCATATACTGGCCAAGGCTCTTGCCACCCCCATAGTGCCTTTTTTAGGCAAGGCTCAAAGGACAAACCCACCTCCATAGACAACCCAAGGATAAAAAAACTAAAGGTAATGCTACTCAATGCCAGAAGTCTAAACCTCAAGATGCACGCACTCGAGGCTCTCCTCAGTATGGAGAAAATTGATGTCTGTGCAGTAACAGAAACCTGGTTCAAGGCTCCTGAGAGCACCCCAGCACTATCAGATTATAACTCATACCATGCGTTTCGGCCCCAAAACTCGGACCGAAGCACAAAAGGAGGGGGAGTATCTATATTCATCAAAGATACCTACACCTCCAGGTTAGTGGCACCGCACGAAGCATTGGAAACCATCCATGTGCAACTAACAGCAGGCAAAACCGCCTTTCAGTTTGTAGCCTGCTATAGAACACCTTCCCTATTACAGGAACCCCACTTGGCATTCCTGAGAACACTGGAGAATATGAAGGTCTCTCCAAACACTATGTTATTGGGCGACTTCAACTACCCAAACATTGACTGGGAAAACTACTCAAGCCCAAACACCCTCGCCCAATGGTTCCTTGAATTTATAAACTCTAACGCGATGGAACAACTGGTCACCACTCCCACAAGAGGAAACAACATATTGGACCTGATAATCACCAACATGGGGACTCTATGTTCCACACCAGAGGTAAACCCCTCATTGGTAAGATCAGACCATAAACAAATTTCCCTAGACATCCATATCCCGTCCCCACCCCCAGCCAAGGAAATCACGGTAAAGAATTTCTCAAAAGCCAACTTTGCACTTCTCAAGACTGAGGTGGAATCCTTCAAAGCCCCCGGGCCAGAGGATAATACAGCCCAATCTGCAGAATCCTTTATAAATGCATTCTATGAGGACCTGCAGGAATGCATGGATTGTGCTATCCCAAATAAAACCAAGACTCACTCCTCCAAAAACAGGAGACCTGTCTGGTGGACCCCGGCCATAAATAAGCTATACAACAGAAGGAGGAAGCTACTACATGACAGAGCAAAATACCAAAAAGGGAAGGCATCTCTGATCAGTATTAGAAGAAACTTCGATCACTCATAAAATCATCAAAGGCCAGTTTCGAAAGAAAAATTGCCCTAGACACTAAAGATAATCAGAAGGCCTTCTTTAGTTATGTCAGGAATATGGGTGGAAACTCCCAGATATGCTCTGAATTATTGCATAATGGTACAAAATATACCGAACCTACAGACATAGCCAACATCCTGGCTGACAGATTCAGCGGAACCCCCCCCCCTCCCAAAGGAGCAAATGTCTATCCCAACTGAATGTAACCTCCCTGACATCACAGATGAACAGGTGAAAGCTGCCCTCTCCAAAGCAAAAAACACAGCATCTATGGGACCGGATGGTGTCCCAGACTGTGTCTTACATGAACTCCAAGAAGAACTGAACCCTCACATTAAGTCACTGTTCAAACTTAGCCTTACTACAGGATATGTACCCAAAGAATGGCGTACAGCTACAGTGGTCCCACTCCACAAAGGTGGTGCCACAACGGACCCTGGGAACTATCGCCACATAAGCCTGACTAGTCTGGTCTGTAAAGCTATGGAGCGTATTATCATGGAACTCATAAACAAAGACATTGGGAGCCTCCAGACACTGGACCCTACCCAATTCGGCTTTGTTAAGGGCAGATCTTTCCTCTTAAACCTAGCTGATTTCTTTGAAATAGTTACCAAAGCCATAGATAAGGGCAAGGTAGTCCACACAGCCTACCTGGACTTCGCAAAAGCCTTCGACACAATACCCCACTCGGGCATCATAAATAAGCTTACCAGCTTAAATATCAACCCCTATATCACAAGATGGGTTGCAAACTGGCTCAGGGATAGAACCCACATGGTCAGAATCGCAGGTGCCATGTCCGAATCCAAACCAGTTACAAGTGGCGTCCCACAGGGCTGAGTTCTGGGAACTCTCTTGTTCGGTATATACTTCTTTGAGGTTCAGGCTAACACAGGGGGATTATGGCTGACAAAGTTCGCAGATGACTGCAAACTGGGGGCCATAATAGAATCTCCAGCTGACACAAGCATCCTCAAAAAGGGTCTCACAGAGATGAATGCTTGGTGCCAGAGCCACGGCCTCAAGCAAAATGCTAAAAAGTGCATAGTCATCCCCTTTGGGAAAAACAAGGTGCCCACAAATTACCACATAGGTGGTAATCCATTAAGTACGGAAGAAGTAATTAGAGATTTGGGGACCAACATAGATAGTAATCTCTCCTTTGATAATCACGTTGCCAAAGTGGTTAGAAAGACCTTCTATATAGCCCACCTTATCACGAAAGGGTTCACATCTAGATCAAGAGAGGTCATTGTGCCTCTCTACTCGTCACTCATCAGGCCCATAGTTGAATACAATGCCCCTTTTGGGATGTACCTTACCCGACACCTGCAGCAACTGGAGAGACCCCAAAAGTACCTCACCAAGAGGATCATGGGCTACAAACAGATGTCCTATGCAGCTCGACTAAAGAAACTCCAGCTCTACTCAGTTGCTTACCACCTATTCAGAGGCGATCTATGCCTGACGTACAAAGCCATGTCAAACCCAGAATTAATGAACATGCTGCACCTCAAAAAATCCAAGTCCCTTAGAGCTACACGCTCCAGGAACTTAAACCTCAGCACAAAAATAAATAGGATATGCTGGAGGGACAGATTCATTTCCCAGAGGCTCCCCTCACTCTGGAATAGAATCCTAATTCATGTTAGACATAGCCCCTCGCTGACCCTCTTCAAGCGAAATCTGGACACGTGGATGGGAAATCGCAAATTCACCCCTGGGATCTCTTCTGTGTCCCTGCTAGACAGAGGCACAGTAAACTAATCTTAAAGGGCACCTTCTGTGACCTACTTTACAGAGGCACAGTAGGCTAATCTAATAGGGAGGCGGAAGCCAAATACACTCTGGCTAGGCTTATAAATGCCCTAGGGCAGATAGCCTAGTATCTACATATGAACCAGGGAGAGAAAGGTGCTGGGCCCAACAGCTTCATACATACCATTGAAAGTTACTCTTGTGAAGATGGGCCAGTGGTATGATGAGAATCATGGATACCATCACTCCAAGAATGTTCAGAAATTCTTTCACTGACATGACATTCTTCTTGAAGAATTTCAGAAATACCATCTGACAAGACAGGATCTTGTCCTCAGGTAGACAGATCATTCTTTGGTGAAGATGATTAAGTACCCCAGAAAAATGAGTCTGTGAGGGTGTTAGACATAACTTGAGAAGGTTCAACTTGAATCCTAGATGGGAGAATAAGGCCGATAACTTCTGTTACAATTTCAAATACAGAAATGTAGGCTTTGTCCATATAAGCAAGTGATCCAAGTACGGAAAAAATGCTCAGTCTGATAGCGAGTCACTACAAAAAACAAGGCAGATGATAAGCACTTATGGTGCAGATGTGTGCCACACCATGGCAAACTCATAAGTTAGAAGGGGGATTATCCTTTTCAGAAAATGAACCCTTCTTGCTAGGTTTGGCAGCACTGTCATCCAGATGAATCCTGTTACTGTCTTTTATTTTGTTTGTTTGGCTGGAACTACTGCCTGTTAGGTGGCTGAAAATTATCTTGTTTAATGGAGGAGAACCTGGGATTATGAACCATTTTTGACACTTCATGCCAAAATCTACAGCAGCTATATAGCTTTAAGGATCTGATTAGATCCTGTACCAAACACACGATCAGATTGAAGAGGAGCATTCATAATCTCAATTTTTAACACATTAGAAAAATTGTGGCTGTGGAACTAAACAAACCTTCTTATGACTACTGAAAATGTTGCAGTTCTAGAAATAGTATCAGCCCCTACAAGTCACTTTTTAAAGCATGTTTTGACACCCGAGAAACATTGGCTATGTCAATATGCTTGACAAAGACCCTTTGCTCCAAAAGCAACCATGCAGCATACTTTACTAAACTGTACATGCATCTCAAGGCAAACCTCCACATAAAACACTGTAGTTAAACACTTTTAAACCCTACTGTGCTGGGCTGTGCCAGTTTCTTTCTCTGAGATTCTAGCTGCTTAACTAGTTTATCTAAAGGGACTGGGTTTAATGAAAACACAGTCTTCCTTTTGCCCAAGGTCACTGGGAACACAGAAGCAAGTTCCACAGACAAAGAGGCTTGAAGTTCAGGCATGGCTGAGCATTCCCTGCATGTCTTGTCTTTTACTACAACTTAGTGCAACTTCAATAAGCAGAGTAGAATTACAGGCTTTTTTTAAAAAAAAAAATCTCCTTCAACCCTGGAATCAAAAGAGGGAAAGGTCTCAATAGCTGGGGCCTCATCCTTCAAAATATTATAAAACCCTGATAATCTTGGGGTAGCTAATAATTTCTCTTGACTGAAGACATTTCTTCATCTAGCTTGTAATTGGTAAAAAGGAAAACATCTGCTTGGGTTCTTGCACCCATTCATCCTCAGACGAATCTGACTGATATGAATCAGACAGGTCCAAACCCACAAACGCAGGATTCCCTTCAAAATCAGGATCCATAGCAGATTGACCTGTGGTGGAGTGCCAGTGTTACTCATAACCTGGGTGTCCCCCTGTAATAAACTGCCTGAAGAATGAATATATCTCAGCCACCATATCAAGTGGGACACCAATTCAAGACTGTTGCCCCACCACATGATGGGTGTCCTGTCTCTTCTTAGAATGCACAAGTAGGAAAATCCCTAGGGGGAGATGCAACAGATTCTGCACCCCATAGTGTGAGTTAGGTTCTCCCATACCTCAAGCAAGTACGTATACAGCCATGGGTGACATGTCTGACCCTCATATCATGCATAATTGTGATACTGTGACCACACCAAAAGACCTGGGGTAAAAGAAGGCAAGTGGTTTGATAGCATGCCCAAAGTGAAGGCTACTACGGACGACTCACATTTTGGATTTATTTATTTTTAGGTGTAGATGGAGAAGATGGGGAAGGGGGGTATTCTATCTGTATCCAACTCAGTGAGCAAAACAAACAAAAAAACTATCCAGAGCAATACCAAGTATTGGTTGCACTATCAAACCAATACAAAATGGACAAATTCCACAACATTCTGTATAAAAAGCAAAACTGAAGTCAATTTTTTACAGGGATATTAAACTGAATAATACACAATGGAAAACTGACAGCCATTTTTGTAACTCAGCACAAAACACAATACATATATCACAAATACTGCCAAATAAAATAAAATAAAGGCTACTTTCGCCTCTACCTGATCAGGACTAGCCTACAATAGCCTTAGATGAGGAATTAAGCATAAACAATAAAAAATCTTGTCAGAAGTGTTTCACAGACAAAGTGGAGCCAAAATTGTGATTAAAAATCATTTATAATGCTGTAAATCCACTAAATCCCATGAAATAATCATAGCCCTAAAGATTAGACAATGAATTAAGTACAAAGTAAAGACAATTTTCTGTCAGAAATGTTTTGTAAACAAAATGGCATGCAAATTGCAACTTAAACAAAAAAATTGTTTAAAATGCTGTAAATCAGTACAATCACTTCAAATATACCTAGCCCCAAAGAAAAAAAAATCGGAAGATTTCCTGTCAAAACTTTAAAAAGGAAATAACAGACATAATTTACTTGTGGTTCTGGCAGCATGGGGTTATGACAGAAACTGCACTAAAATGACCTTAATGCAGAAACTCAGTTAAAAGCTCAGAAATTGCCATAAAGCACTTGGTTAAACTGAAGAAATAGATTAAAATCAAAAGTATGACATTTATACTCTAAGAGATATAGCATTCACAAGTTTATAGGAGATTACTAGGTTAATGGCTTAATAGCCCTTACAACCATAGACAATATAACCTGATTTTACCCAATACATGGCCCCAAAGGGCAAGAGGATGTCACAGGTTTGTGTTTATGCCTTGAGTATCCTACAGACTGCCCCTGTCCATAAGGGACATAGGCACTGCCCCAGGTGTGAATTTGTGAGCCCCATCCATTGATTGAAATTGCATTTGAAGAGGACCAGGGAAGGGCTCTGCTTAACATGAATAAGAACCCTGTTCAAAAAAAGGAGCAATCCCTGACAGACACATCTGTCTCTCCATCATGTTTTGTTTGAGTTATTAACCATTGACTAAGTTTAGATCCCTAGGTTGGGTGACCTTCATGCTGCTTGACTTGTGGATGTGTAGCAGCTCCATCAGCGCTGGATTTGTGAGTGCCTTGTACGTCAGGCATAGGTCACCCCTACAGAGTATACAATTTTTTTAGAGAGAACAAGCACATCAGCAGAATACACAAATACAGTACTGACAGAAAAAGGCAGAGGGAGGAAATAAAACCCCAAAGGGTTACTTATCTGAGCTCGTAAACTGATAAAAAAAAAAAAAAAAAAAACAGAGAGAAGCAGTTATTCAAGAAATCATTCTGTTCCTGTGGCACAAAAAAAAGACTAGGTCTGTCTGTGGGCTTGAAGGGCAATCCTTGTCCTGCCAGGTGATTGGTCCTTCACACGCACAGACAGATAGTGAGAGGAGTTCTGAGCTTTGACAGACTGCCAGAGGGAAGATAGCAGGGCACCAGTACCCATATTCCAGTAAGGCAGTGGGTTTGTTGATCATCACTGGTTCAATATTGATGTATCTCAAGGGCCTGCCATAGTTACCTGCCACATATCACCAATCTGTGCCTTGTTGCTAGCAGAGGTACGTAATTAAAATTAGTTGACAAATCAACTTTCTCTGTTCATTACTGTGATCTTTAGTCATTTACCCAGAGGTATTAGTAGGAGCAGGAGCTCCAAACCTCTCAGCTATCCACCTCATATTTTTGGTCTGCTCCTCATAAAATGTGTGGTTTTCTGGCAAATCACTGAGGACTGAAGTCAGTAACTAATGACAGACATTTGAGTTTTAGGCTTCATATTCTTCAGAAAACATTGTAATGCAAACCACTTTTTATAACAATGCCCTTATTCTATAAAATAAATATTTAAAATCTGTCCCTGATTTTGGACTTTTGTCTTCACCCCCACATAATTTTTAGCTCTGTCCAGACTTCTTGCACTTAAAGGTTGAGAGGTTCAAGGAGCTCTCATCTTCCGTGATTGTTTTCTCTGCCTGGTATGTTTGTAATAAGGAATACACCAACTATGTAACTGTGCATACTTACCACAGGTGCCACAAATTCTGTTTTCTTTAAATTCACTATGGCTTCTCTTTTTTTAAATTTCTCCAAATCTTTTGGGTTTCTAATACCATGATGGGAATGGACCCCACTCCTAAGTCAAAGTATGATTAAAGTTCATGAAATTAGTATTGTTTGCATCTTTGATGTTAGCCAGAAGTGCTCTTCACAGTACCTGCAATGTGACCAGTAATGACTCCTTCTGCAATTCGTACAGAGTTACATGTACTGGTAACGTATCTAAATGCGATTGTAGATTCTTTTTTATAAGACCCATTGCTCCTACTACTATTGGAACTGTCTGGGTATCTTTCTTCCACATTGCTCTCATTTCTGCTGAAAATCCAAATATTTTATGACTTTGTGTCTCTGTGTATGCAAGACACTGTAGTCAATGGGTGTAGCGATTTCAATGATCAATGCTACTTTTGGCTTCTTTTTATGGACCTCTGTATCTGGTTTTCTCACATCTATCTTTTGAACTGTTGGTAATGGGTGATCCCATGTGATGTAGACCATCATTTCTATGATGCTTTATGGCTTATGTTTCCAGTGTTTTTCAGCTACTTCAATTTTGTACAATCCCCAGTGCAACAGTCTTGCCTTTTAGTATACAGTTCTTCTGCTATTAGTATATCACAACCAGCAATGAGGTGTGCGACTGTTTCCAGTTCTGTTTTACAAAACCTACATTTGTCTGTTTCTCCCACATGTTCAATGGACTTTGTAAACCAACATGTACATAGCCCACTATGTTCGGCCACCAAAATTACCCTTTCATCTTTTGGTTTAAATTTGCCTCTACTTAACCATTCCTGCATTCGATCCTGATCAACATGAGGATGTTCTAGGAGTTTTCTATACTTACAACTATATTTATGCATTTTCCACATTTCTTGCCTACTCATCTGGTCCTTCACCTTATATTTTTCTTTTGTTTTTGTTTTTTTGGCACATTCAGTTGCTGCCTGAATTTTATCTATTTCTGTTTTGATTTCCATTCCCGCTTGACACCAATATGCTCCTGCTAGACTAAGCAGGGAAGTCATCTTAGATTTATTCTCCTCATGTTTCAAAACTTTCACTATATTTGGGTTTTGTGATATCAGCAGATATGTATGCAGTCCCACAATTGCAGATCTATACGTGTAATCAGTTTCAAGTAGGCCTATACCTCCTTTGGAATGGGGAATATATAATCTTGGTATGCACTGATTTTTATAAGTCATTTGATGAGGATGAAGCATCCTTCTTGTTTTCCTGTTTAATCTATCCAACACTTTTTGGGGCCAGTCAATCACTCCAAAACTGTAAGTTGGGACAGGAAGAGCAAATTGGTTTATAGCTTGGATTTTCTTCCTAGATGTCAATTCTGTTTTCAGGATTAATTTAAGTCTTCTAAAATATTCCTTACTAAGTTTTATTCACATTTGTTCATGTTTAATTGTTGATCTTTCATCAGTTCCCAAATATTTATACACTCCCTCTTGCTCAAGTTCTTTTATATCACATTCTTGTCCCAAATGGATGTTTTCTTAGTACTACAGCTTTCCTGCTTTACTTTTGCACATTTATCTAGACCAAATGACATTCCTATATCATCTGAAAAAGTTTTAACAACTTGCAGTTGTGCTTTCAGTTCTTTATCTGATGAGCTATGCAGTTTTAAATCATCAACAAAGAGAAGATGAAGTCTTTACACGTTGTTGCTTTCTGGGAGCCAAATTATAGCCATGAACTAATCTGTTTAGCAAACAGCTTAATGGGTTAAGGGTAAGACAAAAGAGCAATGGTGACAGAGTGACATAGGTGACAGAGTGACATGTATTATTTTTTAACATTTTTTTATATACATTTGTTTAGTATGGAGTATTTGTATTGAACATATAATATTGCTTTAATATTTGTTTTGATGTGTTTTAACAAATTATGGCTATATTTTTTTGAGAAATTAAAT
The DNA here is from genome assembly GCF_019279795.1 of Protopterus annectens. Lineage (NCBI taxonomy): Eukaryota > Metazoa > Chordata > Ceratodontiformes > Protopteridae > Protopterus > Protopterus annectens. The sequence continues at coordinate 493,010,366 of NC_056731.1, forward strand.
AAGAATGATCTTAGAATATGTTCATTGTGAGTTTAAGCCAGCAGAATGTGCAGTTTAACTTTAAATCTATTTGATTAATCAACAAAGGTTTATTGCACTAATTAGGTTATTGGCAGGGTTATATAAGGGTAGTAGTGCAACATTCACAGTTATCTGATGAAGTTTCTTGACGAAAACGTACTGGTTGTATGTCAGTGTTAAATTTTACATTGTGGTTGCTGGTGCTGTGTATATGTGAATAAACACTGTGGTTTACGGTGGAAACGGCTATCCAAATGCTTTTGGGGATTTATTGGCTACTGTTTGGGCACTTTTCCTCCTTTGTACTAATTTTGGTCATTTTTGGAGTATGGAAGGGCTTATTGCTTCCACCGATGCTGTTTCAGTTGGAAACAGCAGTGAAAAGGCTATCGCAAGTCTGATTGCCCAGTTGACACAGCTTGTGGAATTGCTGACACTGATTTCCCATTCCCTGCTTAAACCCGCCTCCAAATCTTCATTGCCTAGTAATCAGGAGGCGTGGCAGCATGAAGAAGGAAATGGAGTGTGTACTCATTGTTGTTCAAATGGAGAGAATGGCTTAATTAATTTTCCTGTGTTTGATGGAAGAAGGACTCCAGAGGTCTTACGCTCTAGTGTGATGGCTTCTAATAGTAATCAGTACAACAATTCAAATTTAAGGACTGAAAAACGGACACAAGGTGACTGTTCTAGCATAAACAGTAATGCTGTGGTTAATGAATGTAATTTGAATACATGGCTTAACAAGCATGTATCTTTTGATAAATATGCACAGCAAAGTAAAAACGATGAAGTTGACACGTATGTTAATAATTTAAACCAGTTACAAGAACTGCTTTTTCAACTTAAGATTTTAAATGCTGACAATGTTTATTTAAAAGAATGCATTAATTTAAATATTGTACCAAAGGGACTGAGGGTATTTTGGTACCCTAATAATGTAAAGGAGGGTTCAGAATTCCATCTGGAACTTTTAAATATTTTTGATAGGTGTGATTTTGATATTGTACGTGCCATTATTAAGGAGAATGAGAGGGTTATGGAGGTACTGAATGATAGAATAAATAATGTGAATTCCTGCTTGGTAAATTATCTTATGTTTTCTGTGGATCAAGAAAAGAAAAATATTTTGATCTGAAAATGCAGATTGATTAAAAATTAAATGGGATTAGAAACAGAAAGAAAAGGAAATTAGAAAGGGATATGTATGAGTATGCGCAGAAAATTCAGTATCCAAAACCAAAGAGTTATACGAACTTTGATAAAGGGGAGGGGGTATCGTTTAAACATAATAAAGGTAGACAATTTGTTAATAGAATGAATGATGGTTATGGGTATTATGGCAGTGATGAAAATTGTGAAGCTAATGATGAGGGACTGGGAAGACCTGGTGATATAACTGACCCTTTAGAATATCCCCCCTCCGGAGATCCAAGTGGCTGAAAAACAAGGCACCAACAGACTACAATCAGGGCAACTGGAGGGGATGGAACAACAAGGGAATGAGACAGGGGTATTAAATGCATTTTACTTTATTACATATGAACACGGAAGTTATTCCCCTGATGAACAGGATTCTATTTAAGGTGAAGGTCCCAAGTTTACATGACATGGACATACTATCTTTAACTGTTACGTACGTATTCTTTGATTTATTTACTAAAGGTTTCAAGTTTGTACCCAAATAAAAATGTGAGATAAGCACATTATTAATAGACTTAAAAATGTTTGTCCGTGAAAAATTTGGAACTTTTAATGAATGGACATGTAGATATGGGTGGGAATTTAAGAAGGAAGAGTACATGGAATCCCCCACTAATACCTAATTAAAAAATTGTGAAAATGCTGTGGAAACAGAATTAAGGGAGAAAATATCTAAAAGCAAAGTATGGTCTAACCTGACAGTAGAGGAAAGGTCCCTGTTGGAGACTATCAGATCTAATAAGTTTGTTAGGGTGATGAAGCCAGATAAGTGTGGGGAACCGTACTTATATGCTCTATTATATACGAAGGTAAAATTATGGATTTATTACTTGATGGGAGTAAATATACTAAGGTATTGATAAATGAGATACATATTGCATATAAGAAAATATATTTAGTCCTTAATGATCTGGTGCTTGAAGAGTTTATTGATGCAGAAACCTTCAGATTTTTACATAATAAAGAAGCTAGGGTCCCATCCATATTTGGGATCTCAAAAGTCCATAAGGACATAGACAACCCACCACTTCGCCCAGTTTTGGCTGCTAGTCAGTCAGTTACCCCCCCCCCCATAGCCAAATACATGGATTTTAAACTAAAGAATATGTCCACGGGAGCAACTAATGTTTTAAAGGACTCTTGGGACTTTTTAAGGAGTGTTAGGAATAACTTGAGCACAAATAACGTTATTTTCATCACTGTTGATGTGATTGATCTCATTACCTCGATTCTGCATAAGGAAGGTTTCGATTTTTTTGAAGAAATCGTAAAAAAGGACAAAAAATTTACAGAGAAAGAAATTTATGTGTTTTTTGCGTTAATGGAAATGGTTCTTAACAATAACTTTTTATATTTCGAAGCCAAATTTTTAAGCCAAACTAAGGGAGTTGCCATGGGAGCTATGTGTTCCCCTACATATGCCAACTTGGTACTCTCATGGTGGGAGGAGAAATTTGTGTTCATTTCTAAATTCAGAGAATGTTGGGTGCTTTACAAATGTTTCTTGGATGATATTTGTCTTTTTTGGATAGAAAGTAAAGAAAGATTTATAAATTTTTTCGACTACATATCGCATAGTACTGACTTTCTGAAATTCACTTGTAAAATTGGATATGAAAGTATTGATTATCTTGATGTTACCATTATGAAAGACAATAACAAGTTTGTATCTAAGGTCCACAGGAAAGACACATATTGCAACTCATTTTTACATTTTCAAAGCGCCCATCCATTTTCCCAAAAGAAAAGTATCGTAAAGGGCCAATACATTCGGGGAAGTAGGATGACGTCTGATGGGAATTATTTTATTAATGAGAGCGCCTTGTTAAAATCTGTGTGTTTAGAAAGAGGGTACCCTGAGACACATATAAAAGAAATACAGGATGAAGTCTTTCAACACAGAGAGGGTAGATTTGCGCCTATTTTAGGTATGGGTGACATGGTACTGGTGGACGACGAAGTTAATAATATGTTGGATATGAAAATGTTTAAATTTTGGACTACAATGAGGATTCTAATATTATTAGGGACTCTGTTAAAAAAGAATGGACAGATTTTCTAAATTTTCGGACTTGAACTTTAAGTTTGACAGGCCCTTAAAGTTCATTTTTAGGAAGGGGTAAATGTATTAAGGACCTTTTGGAAAACAAATGTACTAATACAGGAAAAAAGAAAGTCGGGACTTATAAATGTGGAGCTTGCCAACAATGTCCCTTTATATCCACCACTTCTGAGATATATATTCGTAGTAGGAATAAGTATATAACATCTAAATCCTATTATAATTGTGATACTAAAGGGCTTGTATATATTGCAGTGTGTGGGAAATGTGAGGTTTTCTACGTAGGCAAGACAGAAATATGTTTGAGGAAAAGGATATATGAACATGTCAATGACATTAGGAAGCGTAATTTGAGAAATACACTTTATAAGTACACACAGACGTGTGAATCTGCCTCATTTTTATTCTTTGTTTTAGATGAGGTCCCGGTTGACATCAGGGGTGGCCCTTGGGAGACCAAGTTAGAGTATAGAGAGGTATACTGGCAGCTAGTGTTGGAAGCAAATAGATGGCCAGGTTTGAATTACATGGTCTCCCTGGCCTCAATATTGAAATTAAGATCAGACAAATTATAATATATTGGCATTTGAATAATTATTGTAGCATGCAGTGTTATTTAAATTCTTTCTTTACCACTTTACTTCATCATATGACAGTTGTCTTATTTTAAAAATTTTAAAACCTTATTAATACTTATGAACCCTTCATATTATGTGAGCTGTTTAGTTTCTATGGTGCAATATTTCTTTTGAACACTAGGGGAAAGCATTCTTTCTACACATTTTAACGTATTAAATCTTTAACCTTTTTATACATTTTTTAGTATGAAATATTTGTATTGAACATATAATATTGTTTTAATATTTGTTTTGATATGTGTTTTAACAAATGTTGGTTATAATGTTTTGAGAATTTAAATAAGAATGATTTTAGAATATGTTCAGTGTGAGTTTAAGCCAGCAGAATGTGTAGTTTAACTTTACATCTATTTGATTAATCAACAAAGGTTTAATTGCTTTAATTAGTTTATTGGCAAGGTTATATAAGTGTAGTAGTGCAACATTCATAATTATCTGACGTTTCTTGACGAAAATGTACTGGTTGTATGTCAGTGTTAAATTTTACATTGTAGTTGCTGGGGCTGTGTCTATGTGAATAAACATTGTGGTTTGCAGTGGAAACGGCTATCCAAGTGCCTTTTGGGATTTATTGGTTACTATTTGGGTATTTTTCCTCCTTTGTATTGGTAACGGTGACAGAGTCACCCTGTAATATCCCCCTTTGAATTTTTATCCCTGGAATAATAATTTGCCCTTTATCATGGCTTAACTGCAAAGTGAGTTGCCACTGTTTCATGGTCGCTATGATGTAGTTTATCAGTGTAGGGTGTATCTTATACATTTTGAAGCACTTTTATATCAATGAATGTGGAATACGTCAAATGCTTTTTTGTAGTCAATTCATGCCATACTTAGATTATTCTCCTTTTTTCCAGTTTCCACTATGACTTTATTTAACAACAAATAATCCTTTGTTCCATATGACTTTCTTTCAATGCCTTTCTGTTCTATTGCCATAATTTTTTTTTCTAAATGTCTATAAACTCTGTCAGCATCAATTCCAGTGTATAGTTTATACATCGTTGGAAGGCAAGATATTGGTCTATAATTTTTAGGGTAGCTGGCAGGTTCACTCAAGTAGGGGCATTGTTTTTCCTGTTAGCCAGGTTGGTGTCTGTTCGGGGTACTCATATAAATAGTTCTTACTCATGGCTACATTTTAATGTTAATGTTAATACTTTTAACCAAAAGTTAGGTACTGCATTGGGGCCTGGGGTTTTCCAATTAGAAGCTTTTCTTAACTTTGTTTCAATCTCTCTGGCTGTTACTTCATCCCATTTCATATCCTGTACCTTTAAACTTATTACTGTTTCTTTTACTTCTTCTGTCCATTTAACATCTTTATGTTCCACCAGATCTTCATAAATACTTCTCCAAAATGTACCTATTTCTTCTTTTTTTTGGCGGTCTTTCAATTCCTTTTACCTTGTTTCCCAGTTCTCTATAAAACATTTTTGGGTCATCAGTAAATTGTTTATTTTGTACTTTTCATGTTTATCTGTGTACCTTCTAAGTTTTTATGCCTGTGCTGATATGTTTAGTTTATTATTTGCGATAGCGCATAATAAATCCTGATCTGTTATAATACTGCACATTGCTTTTATCACATCTATCTTTGACTATTTTTGTTGATCTGTTCCATCTTCTATACTCTTCTAACAGTGATATTTCTTGTCTTAATTGGTTTATAGTTTTCTCTATTCAGTACTTCCATGATGGTATTTGATTTCTTCCCTTCCTTTCCCTCACTACCCTATGTTCTTGTGGTAAACTTTATCTGTTATTAATTTAGCTCTGCAGTAATATATCCTGTTTACTTCTGTTATATTGCAAGTATCTCTATGCACAGTCCTAATTACTGTGTTCATTTGTTTTATCAAACTTTGACTTTTTGGTTTTTATTGACCTTCTCAGTCTATTTCTTTTCTTGATCTTAATATGTCTACCTATCTCTAAATCAAGCAACTCTTCTCTTAGTTCATTTTCTTCTAAAATGAGGACACCATTTTTGTTCTCCATTTCCTGCTGGCATTCTGCAGAAAGTTCTATAGCATCTTCCTGTGGCATATTCTCTTCAATTTCATCCTGTGTCATCTGTTGCTCTATCATATGGGAAATCTCTGGCCTATCACTCCTCAGCATTGACTGCATCAGAGTTGCCACAGTTTCCTGTTCCTTCCCTCTCTGTCCAGCTTCAAGTGAACATGTATACTGGTTTTCTGTGGAAGGCTCCAAAATATCTTCATATAGCAACTGACCAGTTGCTTCCCGTACCACTGGTTTCTACTTAATTTGGA
>NC_056731.1:493356568-493359068 GCF_019279795.1 Protopterus annectens
TTGCATCCACTGATACGGATTCTATTAATAATTTAAACAGACTAAGGAGTTTGGATTCAAAAGCCTTTAAACTAAAGAAATTGCAGCTCAAAGTGGTTTATTTCCATGAGTGTATACATAAAAACATTGTACCTAAAGGGTTAACGACCTGGTGTTACCCTACAGGTATTATTCCTGACTCTCCATTTCATGAAGAAATGCTGTAACTATTCAACTAGCAGGGTTTGCAACTCATGGAATGTTTTATTATCCATTACAATGAACAGATTAAGATCTTGAAGAAATACAGACATTAGATGCAACTATTTTATCTGACCATGATTTCACCAGATATAAATACGATTATGCGCATATTTTTACAAGCATAGGCGCTCAACTCAATAAACTTAGAACTGCCAAGGTTAAAAAGATGTCCAGGGATAAAGCCAATTACGGCAGATGAACGGCTTATCCACTCCCCCCTGATTCTCAGCAGTGAGGAGTGCGCATTCTACTTTCACCAGTCTGGACGTGGGAACTCCTCATGATGCAGGGACATCTGAACATCACAACGTACCTCGTCACAACCCTGTCGGTGAACAGGCCAGCACCTCAGCAGCAACAGAAAGTCCTCATCGTAGTGAAAGACTACAAAACAGAAACATTAATTTCTCTGATTCTGTCAACAGCAGCTCTTATTCTCGTCCCGAACCACAGGAAAACACTCAATTTTCACAGGGGTTTGAACAATGACCAGAGAAACCAGTCACGCCAAAACAACAAAAAGAGAAACCGGAGGAATCAACAGCAAACAGGCCCTTAATCAACAGCTCCTCCACCTTCACTGGTGACTGCTTAGACTGTCATTTGGGCAATACGTCATCCTCTGACATTTTGGAAGACTGTAATCTGAATATTGTATTCAACAGCACAAATGACTAAATTTTTCAATTATTCCACTTGCTTTGTGAATACGAAAGTTGGCTGATGTGTTGGCTAGGGGTTTAAATTTTCTTCTCTCTAAAAACATTGATCTAGCCAAAACCATAATAGATTTAAAGCTGTTTACGAGGAAGCTAAATCTAAAGTTGGTTCTGTGGATGAATCATGAAAATGTTCAACAAGCAAGAAATGCATTTCATGTTAACAACACTTTTAATCCTATTTTACATTCCACTTAAATGACATTCGAGCATATCTGTGAATTTGATTTGAGAAATTTGGGCTTATTTAGAAATGGCCTGGATATTAATAATTTAAGCTTGGATGAAAGAATGTTATTAAAGGAGCCAACTAACAGTATATGAGGATATCACAACCAGACAAGGGTGGGGTATTGTCATAATGGACAACAGCTTGTCCAAAGAGAAAATGTCCCTACTTCTGGATATTGCTCACTACAAGGTTGTTTCACTTAACGAGCACCATGGTGCATATAGTAAAATCAGGGGGTACCTAAATTATTTATTCATTGAAGCACACATTTCACTTGATATTTTTAACCTTCTTACTATGCCAGCACCACAAATACCCATCATCTTCTGATTCCGCAAAATGCATAAAGATTTATACAATCCCCTTCTTCGCCCAATAGTCAACGGGCGTAACTCCATTACGTACCCTATGGCAAAAATTTGTTGATAACATACTGCAATGCATCCTGGTGAATGAACCCCAGGTATGCAAAGACTCTTGGTCTTTCCTAGCCAATATTAACGCATTGGTATTCATGGAAAACTATAACTTTGCCACTGCTGATGTGAAAGATACATGGTGATCCCACACGACCAGGGTATTGATTGGGTCAGCCAGTTACTTGTAAGTAAAGGTATTCATAATGATGAATTGTACTTGGTTCAAGAAATTCTGGACCTTATACTTACAAATAACTTTTTTCTGTTTGGTGATTCTTACTATGTACAAACAAAAGGTGTTGCTATGGGATCACCGTGTGGTGCTAGTTTCTCAAATCCTGTGATGGTGTTCTGGGAGGAGGAGTACATGCTGAACAATGACCCTTTTCTGACCTCATCCACTTTTATACCTGGTCCCTGGATGATATTTTCATCATCTTTAAAGGTAACAAAACAGTCTTTAGGCAATTCATTGATTACATGAACAGTACAACAGAGTTCCTAAGATTCACTAGTGATTTCCATGGAGAAAGCATTTCCTATCTGGATATACGTTTGAGTAAGGACCATTTTAGACAGTGCTATGTTGCTACTATTTTTAGAAAGGAAACTTATCCGAATTCCTTCCTTCGTTTTACTAGTTCACACCCAGGACACCAGAAAAAATCAGCTGTCAAAGGACAACTGCTTCAAGCAGCTAGAATGGTTTCTGACTGATGATTTTTTACTGAATGCCAACTCTTAAAGGACATGTTTTTGAAATGTGGTTACCCACTGGTATTATCAGACGATACATTAGATGAGGTAACCTTCAAAAGGTCCAGTGGTTTCTACAAAGCCATCTTGAATGATTCTCGAATAAACGAGATAATGATAGGGAATGACAC
>NC_056731.1:493364068-493416568 GCF_019279795.1 Protopterus annectens
AGACCCTGGAGAGATGGAGATATGCTCTAGAGAGAAAAGGAATGAAGGTCAGAAGGACTAAGACAGAATATATGTGTGTGAATGAGAGGGAGGATAGAGGAATGGTGAGGATGCAAGGAGTAGAGGTGGCGAAGGTGGATGAGTTTAAATATTTGGGGTCAATAGTTCAGAGTAACAGTGAGTGTGGAAGAGAGGTGAAGAGAGTAGAGGCAGGATGGAGTGGGTGGAGAAGAGTGTCAGGAGTGATTTGTAACAGACAAGTACCTGTAAGAGTGAAAGGGAAGGTCTACAAGAGGATAGTGAGACCAGCTACGTTATATGGGTTGGAGACAGTGGCATTGACAAAAAGGCAGGAGTTTGAGCTGGATGTGGCAGAGTTAAAGATGTTAAGATTTGCACTGGGTGTGACGAGGGTGGACAGGATTAGGAATAAGTATATTAGAGGGTCAGCCCAGGTTGGAAGGTTTGGAAACAAAGCCAGAGAGGCAAGATTACGTTGGTTTGGACATGTGCTGAGAAGGCATGCGGAGTATATTGGGAAAAAGATGCTAAGGATGAAGCTACCAGGTAACAGGAAAAGAGGAAGGCCTAAGATAAGGTTTATGGAAGTAGTGAGAGAGGACATGCAGGTGGTTGGTGTGACAGAGCAAGATGCAGATGACAGGAAGAAATGGAAACAGGTGATCCGCTGTGCGACCCCTAACGGGAACAGCCGAAAGAAGAAGATGATGATGATATATATATATATATATATATATATATATATATAGGTGTACTATTAAAATTTCGAACGGCACTCCGTCGACTGTGCTATAGTCAGCAACGGAAGTTCGAAAACGTCGAATGTCGAAGTAAAAAAATCAATCTAGGAACAGTTTTAACATGGGTCGAGGTAGGTGTTCAGTATTATTCTGAACTACAAACATCTCCCCTACCTCGACCCATGTTAAAACCCATTCCTAGATTGTTTTTTTGAGTTCGCAATTATCATTTTCGAACTTCAGTGTTCGACTATAGTACAGTCGACTGAGTGCCGTTCGAAATTTTCATAGTAAACTATAGATAGATATATATATATATATATATATATATATACACACACACACACACACACACACACACAGACGCAGTTTGTATCATTTTATTTTTATCTTCAAATTTTTGAAACATATATTCATATCTTAGGTGTGTTACAGGACTTTTGGCTGTTCAGCTGTTTACTTCTACCAATTTCTTCTGTTTTATATATATCTATGCACACACACACACACACACACACACACACACACACACACACACACACACACAGAGGTGTCTGTGAAATAAATGAAGGACTGAGATCTAATAAGTGAAGTATCAGGGCTTTTAGTAACAAGTTTCGGACTGGGTAACAGTAATGAAATGAGCTATCATACCACAGAGTACAACATAATTTATTGTACCCCTTATCCCATGTTACATTTACCCATTTCAGTGTCCAAATGTGTTTTGCATCAATATATTTAATTCATCCAATTTGCTGTGTGCAACTTTTACAGCAGTTCTATTAACTGATTTCAATGAACTGCATTACTGTACTAAATTTTTACATTGACAGACTTAATAGTGTAATAAAACAAAAAATGCCAGCGATTCAAACCACAGCCAAGAAAGTCACAATTATTTGCCAAAAAGTAAGAAATTGTATTGTAGGGAAGCGCTTTTGTGGTGCTACTCACACCACTTCTTCAGACCTTTTACAACCATGCATCACATTACACTATTTTATACTAAACTTTGAAACAGCCTATTAACATATTTAATTTAATTGGATAAATTAACCTATTAGTATCTCATAAAAACAATGCTTTTGATCCACATAAACCTGTAGGTTACTTGCTGAATGGCTCGCTCTCATGTCCATGAGGGATGAAACTTGTTTTTGTGCATCTGCACATTGATCGCGTGGCAGGTCTGGCATACCATTTGGCCTTGGCAGGGTGTGAAAATGGAACCTGCAACCCTGGGATACAATATTTAAGACCCATTTTTCCTGGGTGATCATGTGCTAATTTTGTACAAAAAGTGCTAATTTTCCCCCCAAAGGAGCTGCCAGAAGATAAGTGCTTGGTGCTGGCAGGGGAAAGTCATTGAGACTGTTTCCTGTATGGCTGTGATTTTTCTTCTCCGCTTTTGGAGGTAGAAGCACCCCATTGTTTAGGCCTGTATGAGCCTTGGGGCTGTGATCTGCCTCTTTGTGGCCTGTCTGACACTGGAAAGGACCAATTCTTTGCAGGCCAGCTCCTGCTAAATCTGGGAGGTTGTACCTGTAAGAAATCCTTGACTGTTTGCATAGATTTAGCTTTGTCCTCCATTTTCTTTAACACCAAACAAGGTATCATGTTGTCATGGAGCATCTAATAATTTTGCTTTAACATGATCGGGCAGATTCTGTTCTTTTAACCAAGCATGTCTCCTAATGACAGAACCTGTAACTGCGGCCCTACAAGAGGCCTCCAGAGAATCAAAACCACATTGCAAAGTATGCTTTCCCACTTGTTCAGCTGCATGCAATAAATCCTGCATTTCTTTGTTTTTTGCACATTCTGAATTTGTCAACATTTTCTGTTTAAGCAGTGACATTAGATATTGCTGATATTTACGCATATGAAATTGACAATCTGAAGCTCTTACAGCCAAGGTAGCAGAAGTATAAATGTTTTCCCCCCATCTGTCCAGGGCCCTTGAATCTCTGTCAGAGGGTATAGGGTTTTTTGCAGTGGAAGCCTTAACCCCTTTGGGACCCTGAGAGATGGTTTCTGGGTCTGCAGCAGGGTTTTTATAAAGAAATTTATGTGAATTAGGTACCCTGTAGTATCTGTCTGGTTTAACAGGAGCTGGTGGCAGAGAGTCAGGAGACAGTCCGGCCTCTGAAAATACATCACCTACAATGTCTAAAACAGGAGGAATAGCAAGGGGCATGTGTTGAGGTAATAAAAGGAAGTCTCTGAGCCTTTTCTTGGATTCTGAGTAATCTTGGCTCTCCCAGTGGAAATGCTCCCTCATAGTATGCAGGGTTTCCTCAAAAGAATAATCCTCAGGAGGAGAGGCTGAAGGAAAAGATTCTTCAGCATCAGAATCCTCATAGGGAGGAAGAGAATATAACTGTTCAGAAGAGGAATCAGAGGAAATGGAAACCTGATCTGAATATGCATATTCTATCTCTTGCCTAGGCCTCTTATCAGGAGGGGGGATGTGAACCCCTGATCAAAGTAATTAGGTCTTCGGCCATTTTAAGCATCTGTTTTTTAGGCATGGAGGCCTGCCCAGGAGAATGCTGTACTTGTTTCTTTGTCTTCAGAGCTGCTTTAGTCTTTGCCTTTGAAGCTGAAGTTGGTTTTACATACAACTGTGTAGGCCTGAAAACACCCTCAGAAGCAGATGCCTGCTCAGCGGCTCCGGACCCATCTGAGGGAATAGTTTCAGAGTGTCCAATACCTTGAGTTTCCAGTGGCCTAGTCGGCTCCAAGTGGGAGTAGAAAGTGGCCTGTGGCTCTGAGGTAGCGAGCGACAGGGGTTGCGAAAGCGCCTCACTGAGAACCAGCGAACCAGTGACATCCCTAGCGGAAGCCTAGTCGTCGGTTTTGGACCTCGGTGCCTGTCCTTTTCTTTGCGCTTTTTAAAAACTCCGGTAATCGGTTGCTCTGACGGCATTATATAGTTAAATTTTCTGCCAAAATAATGAAATCCAAAATCGTACCGACGCTTAATAGTGCGTTGGTTAAATCTAGCACAAAACCGACAACTAGCAACGTCGTGGTCAGGGCCTAGGCAAAGAATACAGTAAGAATGAAAATCCTTATGAGGTATTTGCTTCCCACAAGAAATACAATTATTAACTTTTTCTGACATCGGTCTGGAGCAAGAAAAAAGTTTCCCCAACAGGGTGCTTAGCTTTAATGAAGACTTTGGATCTGAAATTCGAATTTGAAAATCTCAGGAGTCGGCCGACCGGCACTTGCGAACTGGTTTTGCTTCGGGCACCGCGCGGCAAGAAAGACTGAAGAAAATGGCATCAGCTGCATCTTTTATACCCCCTGTCGCACTGACGTCAGGGAGGAGGCGACAGCAACAGACACTGGACCTAGCCTTTGAACTCAGGCCGACTGCGGGTAGCCTGCCAGCAGGATAACCCAATTGTAATGACTGCAACAGTGAAACACGATGAACATCATGTACTGCAAATGGCAATATAAAGTATATTTGTACTGCAGCAAAAAAATCTCATTTTAGTCTTTATATGTTTAAGATTAAATTCAATACTGCTAGATCCACTAATAAATCTGCATTGCCTAGAACCATTTTTCATTCTGTAGTTCCCAAAATGATCTTCCAATTTGTTTTAGTAATTTTGTACTTTGTTACTGTCTGTGGTCACTGAAATAGGAAAAGCTAAACTTATTTACATTTTTTTCTTAATTATATTCAAATTAATTTAAATGCATCATTGATTGTATAATTCACAGTAAACCCTTCTTTAAGAATAGATGGAAATTTACTGTTTCGATTACTAATCACGTCCCCTTACAATTTTATTTAAGGAGGATTGATTGTGAATTATACTGTCAATGATAATACATTAAATAATTTGAATAATAATTTGAAAGAATTAAGAAAAATTTAGATAAAGACAGAAGTTTGCGTTTCCCATTTCAATGACCACAGACCGAAATGAAGTACAAAACATTACTAAAACAAATTGGAAGATCATTTTGGGAAATACAGAACTAAGAAACATGACTGGGGAGGTTCTCCAATTTGTATACAAGAAGTCTTTAAATATAAAAAAAAGCTGTTGGAAAGGGATTGCTTAAGGAAAGTTACAAGGTTTAGCTTACTACACGGAAATCTTCCATGTCATGGCTGTAAGCATTGCAGATTTATTAGAGCATCTAGCAGTACTGAATTTCCTCATCTTAAACTTATTATAAAGGCTAAAAAGAGATTTTTTGCCGCACTATAAATATAGTTTACATTGCCTTTTGCGATACATGTTCTAGTTATTATGTATAAGGCAGCTTGGAATCCGTATCAGAGTGCGCATAAATGCCATTAAACAAAGATTTAAACAATGCTTTATTTTAACACAGTGTCATTTGTAAAGATTTCAGAAAATGTTATTTTTCAGTTCTGGAAGAGGTGGATGATTTTATGTTTATAAATGGATGTAATAATGCATTAGAAGCCAGTGAGCTTACATGGCAGGTTTATCTTTGACCAGATAAGCACCCTGGCTTGAACGAACATCTGAATATAACATTTTTATTAAGGCTCAAGTTTTACAAATATAGTTTTTATTGTGATGTTACATTAAAAAAAATATATATATATAAATGGATCTAGGACTTTTGCTCGACTGAGCAAACGACCGAAATCCAAATGGCCAGGCATACTTACGCGAAAGTGCTCTTCACCGAAGAAGCACTTTCACTTAACTATGACTGCTACCAAGGCTGTACTACGGTGCGGGTAAGGGAAATTTCCCTTTTCTCCTCTGTAGTGCGGTCACGGAGGGAGAACATTAAAGTGGGGGGATGCAGGGGGGGAATGTAAATGTAGTATTTTTTTTTTGTCACACGCTTTAACAAAAGTGCTTTCATAAAAGCGTGTCCAGTTTTTATGGATTCAGACATTTGCTCAGTCGATATAAATCTTTTATATATATATATATATATATATATATATATATATATATATATATATATATATATATAAATAAAACAACTTTAAATTTTTGTTGAATATTTCATTTTTTTTGCATATATGCATGCATATATTTATATTTTAAATGGTTCCCCTTTAAATTTCTGAGGAGGAAAGTGATACAATTAGAAGTATTAGAAATGTGGTTCACTTTGTCTGAGGAGGGAAGTGACTTAATAAAGCCTAAAGTTTTACAAATATACTTTTTATTGGATGTTACATTTATATACATTACAAATGTAAACGTTTGTTAAATATTTCATGTTTTTTGCTTATATGCATGCATATATTTATATTTTAACTGGTTTCCCTTGAAATGTCTGAGGAAGGAAGCGATGTAATTAGCAAGTATTAGACGTGGTCCATTGAGGAGGAAGTGACTTAATTAGGAAGTATTCGATGTGGTTCAGTTTAAAATTTCTTTTCGGCTACGTCAACTGATGTTTGCGCACCAAATTTTGTTTAAAAGTTTGGGTCTCAACTTGAATCATTTTCTGAAGAAGTTTCGCAACCAATAAAATGGATGACAGAGCTAAGTCTGTTATTTTACTTTATTTGGTTGGTACAGACATGGCCGCTTTGACACAGGTTTTTGAGAGTAAAATTTTTTTTTTTTTTTGTTTACCTGTTTGGTCGATTTTGAGTTCGCACACACACTTCTGAAGAAGTTATGCAACTAATAAAACTGGAAACAAAGGCTAAATCTTAAGTCCGTTATTTCACTTTATTTGGTTGCTACAGACTTGGTCACTTTGACACCTAAGTCAGGTATCGTTTTGACACTAGATAGTTTTTGTGAATGTGTGTGTGTGTGTGTGTGTGTGTGTGTGTGTGTGTGTGTGTGTGTGTGTGTGTATATATATATATATATATATATATATATATATATATATTTATCAGATGACCTAGCCGATAAGAAATCTATTAATCAAATTGTTTAATATACCCCCGACTGTCATCAGGGAGTAACTCTAACCTGTTGAACTTCTATTCATGCTTGCGTTCTTTGTCAATACCATATGTGTAATATGTTTTCGTTTTTTTTTTTATTTGTTACCTTGGAGCTTTTCTCCCCGGGCCTCCATTGAAAATGGACATTAATCCAGTCGGACTATCCTAGTCAATAAATGTAAAATAAAAAAAAAAAATAAATATTATATGTACACACACATACATACATACACACAGTATATATTGGAGAGAAAGATCTGTGTGTGCACGCGTACTTATCTATATATATATATATATATATATATATATATATATATATATATATATATATATACACACACACACACACACACAAAAACACACAAGTACATGTGTGTGTGGATAGAGATTTAAAAAATACATACATACATACGTCTCTCCCCTGTGTTTGAACATATATTTGCTCAACATATGCAAGGGGTGTGATTTTATGTTGATGAAGAGGTTGGCCAAACATTGGACAAGTCAAAGGCGCGGATGGCAGAATGTTGGGACATGTTGAAGGTATGGTATGTTGATACAGGTAAGTGGGGTTTTGTATGTGTGTGGGTGTGTGTGTGTTACAGTTAGGGTGAGTGACGGATTGGTGTGCGTTTGTGTGCGGTTTTGTGTGTTTTAGGGTAAGGGTTAGGTTAGGGGATACATGTAGTGCTGCACGCGTGCGCTTGTGAATGTTTGCATGTCTGAGTTTGTCTTGTGTTTTGACAGTGCTACGGGAAGGTTTTAATGACCTTAAGGTGCAGGGTCATGCAGGAAGGGTCACCATTAGGTTTATGGTTAGCACCTATTACTAAGGTGATGCAGGGGGGGGTGTAAGATATTTTGTGCCAGTAAAAACTGATGAGAGTTGACCAATGAGTTCTGGAAGAGAGCAAAAAAAATCACTGTTGAATAATATAAAACTATTGACTGACTAGTTTCAGAAAGACCAGATATTAAATACGGTCCAAAGTTTATATTAGCCTAACGACAACCAGGTCAAACCTTGCTGTGCACCCCAACCCAGTTTTGTCCCCAGAGTTCCTTGAATAACTACATTTTGGGGTATGTTAGTAAGGAGGAAGCCAAGGGTTACATATTTAGGGTATGTTAGTTGGGGATTCATTTACTTACTGTCAACCTCTGTCCATCACAGACATGGGGTCGAGACAGGGGGGAATGTGCAATTTCCCATCCAATGATCAACGTTTGTTTGAAGACATTCAGGAGTGAATTCTGCTTCTTTTAGATGGGGAAATTATTCCAGAGCCAGGGGAGACGCATATCAGTCTGCCCAGCATATTTTTTTATGTTGCAGGCAAAGTTCAAGTCTTCAGAACTATTGTTTCTGGTGCTGTTTGTTTCACAGATGTGCATGAGATCCATCAGAGCTGGATCTGAGGATGCTTTAAATGCCAAGCACAGCTCACCTCTCAGTAACCTGTAGGAGACTGAGTACAGAGATAGGACCTTCAGGCAGTCTGCACAGGACAGGGCATTCATAACCTGGATCTTCCTGGTGAGGAACCTTTGAGGGCATTCCAACTGTTGCAAGTGCCTGGTTAAGTAAATGCCAAAGGGCCACTGTACTCCATGATGGGTCTGATAAGGGCCGAGTTGTACTATAACTTCCTTGGACATGGATGGTATACCCTTGCTTATCAGTTAAGCGACAGAATCATTTTCTTACTACTTGGGTATGTGTTGATCGAAGGCTAGATTACTGACCACATATGTTTCCAGATCTCCAACTATCTGATCAACTCTTAGGGGTGTTTTATCTATGGAATACTTAGCATGGGTGGATGACTTCCCAAAGGGGCCCTATAATGCATTTCTTCACACTGAGTTTTAACCCGTGGCTTTGACTCCAGTAACTTGTTTGTGTTAGACCTTCTTGTAGGATGTTGGTGTCATAGGGGAAATCTTTTATAGCTCCCAATTTACAGTCATATGTGAACTTAGTGAGCCAGAGCCCTTTGACATTAGCCTTGCCTTCCAAAAAGTATATCTAACAGGAGTGGGCCCAACATGCAGCCTTGGGGTACTCCACTGACCAGTCTCTTGATGGAGGAGGTTTAATTGATCCTGACTTCTTGGGTCCAAACAGTAAGCCATCCAGCAATCCAATGAGCTATGTAGAGATTTATGCCTAGTTCTGAGAGTTTGTCAACAATACCAGATTTGGGTACTGAATGCATTTGGCCAGGTCAAGGTAGGCAGCATGCACAGTTTTCTCCTCATCCATAGCCTTGGTGACCCTCCCAATAAAGTCTACCAGGTTGAATAGGCAAAACCTTCCCTTAAGCCAAACTGTTGTGGGTCCTGTGTCTGTAGGTTGTCAATGTCCTTGTTCATTTCCGTGACAATTCTTTCCATGGCTCTGCATATTACACTTAGACTGATGTGTATGTATTTCCTAGGATCAGTTGATGGTCCACCCTTATGAAGAGAGACAGACAACTGTTTAGTTCACTCAAAGAGCTTGTCTCTATGAGTTGCTCTTTCCGACACTGGCAATGACCTTTTGTGTTTTGTTATACTTTTGATGTTAAATTTAGTCTTACTTCTGAGAGGTACAGCAGCCATTTACAGGCGTGTGGAGGGTTTCTGTAAATAATTCTGTCATAGGTAGCTGTGTTCTTATGGTTTGCGGAGCCATGCATGGTCGTTTATAATAGGATGAAGTTTTCTTTGGAATAGTTCCTGCTACAGGTTTAAATTGCGTTTTCTAGGTTAAGGTTTACTTCAAGGGAGACAGCTTTGTGGTTTGACCTTACAATGAGGACATGCCACAGGGCAGAGGGGTGCAACTGAATATGAGGTGCAGTATATTTGATCCTGCGGTTGGAATGTGCACTATGTGGTCCAAGGTATTTGTGTTGATGATGTCCATGAAACATTGTGCCTGTGAGTTAGAAGCAGTGTACATTTCCTAGTCTATAGAGGGGTAGTTAAAGTCTCCCATGAATAGGGTATTTGGTTGGATGATGAGTGCTACTAGTAGGTCTAAGCAAGAGTTGAGCTATGTGGGTCATAGAGGGCAACTGTAGCTGGGCAGAACATAGTAGAGGACCTTGTCTATAGAGACTTGGACATGGATTAACTCCAGGTAATCATCCTGTTTAATCAGCTCTGAGTTGTATTTGTTGCAAATAGACACCTAAAATGTTCGCCCCTGTCTGTGCTACTGTTTGTCTAAGTATGTGGAAAGCTTTGTAGCCTTGCAATGCAGAAGTTCTTTCTACAGCTATAAAACCAAGTCTCAGTAATAGCACATTTGCCTACATTCTCCAGAGTGAGGAATATTTGTATTGTGTAGAGTTTCTTGTTTAGGCTCCTATCATTGTACAGTAACACCTTAAAAAAAAAAAATATATATATATATATATATATATATATCAAATCAGAGCAACTTTTTTTTTATTATGTTGGTAGTTTTGTCATTTTGACATTGCCTAAAAAAGGCTCTGGGGAGAGGATAAAGTTTTAGACAATAATCAAAAGCCCAGGGGACACGGGTGCAGAACTTCCTTGGCAAAGCAATATTGTCTGTTAAGCATGTCCTCCTATGCTGACAGATGCTGGATTCCCCTGGAGTGACACCAAAAACAAATCCAATTATTAAAATCGATTATCTTCTGTTCATACTGTGGTATCATCCTTGGTTGAGGAAGAACATTGCTCAATGCAAGGCACTAACATGTATGGGACTCACATTCAGAGATATCCAAAAGGTCTCTTTTCATATAATTTAGTGAGGTATGTCTTTGATCATTTACACCCACAAGGACTATGATAGAAACATATTGGTAACTGTGCTGCAGTGAGTTGAGTGCATGCATGATACTGTGGATCCTAGTTCCAGAGAGGTAATTACCCATTATCTTCTTGTCCAGCTTGGTGAGATAGGCATCTGTGTGTTGTACAGTAGAATACACGCTGTAACAGCAGTACAAAATAAGTGTTTGCTTGTCTTATGGACATTGTTCTTGAGGGACCATTGGGTGCAGGCTCATGTATTGTGTTAGGTGTTGCTTTTGATGTGTGCTTTACTGATTGCTGAGGATAGGCGTTACCATTTAATGGCATAAGAGGGTCTTTCAGGTTTGGAAAGGCTTCTTTTAAGTGCCTCATCATAAGAAGGTCTGTGTGTGCGTATGTGTGAAGGATGCAGATTGTGTGTTCTTAAGAACCTTGTTTGTGAGTGAGATTTTTGCCTCCAAGGAAGTTATGTATGTGCATATCTCACACAAAGTGTTAAGACAACCTTTTAATCCTTAAATAAACTAAGTGCATGAGACAAATGCTACATTGTCTTATGATAACTACATTTACCAAGTTATCCATAGATATGTTAGAAAAATGCAAATCCATGTTATCAGGACCTGTATTAGGGTTGGGCTATTATTGTTTAGGGAGTTAGTTTTACAGGATGAATGATGTGTATGATGTCTAGGGTAAAGGCTAGATGTTAGATAGTGCTGTTTGATAGCTAGCTGCCCTAAGCTTTGCTCCATGGAAATGTTTTCCATGGTACAGGTTTAAGACTTGAGTACTAGCTTTATAGGTTTGGTACCATGCAAGGTACTGTTAACTTCCACTGCACGGTGAACAAGTCCACGCAAATGTGCCTAACTTATAGTAGATAGAAAAAAGATGAAAACTCCTGTGCCCTGTGGCAAATAATTACACATTTGAACTCCTAGAGTGTTTTCCATCTCAGCGGGATCAGATAAATACCTTCTGCCACAAGTTGGATGATCCCGTAACTTCTTAATGCAAAATAACAGCAAAGGTAGCTCTCAAGTGCAGATTAATATCAAACAACTAAGTCCTTGAAAAGTCCTCTAGCTGATGAACAATCTCACTTTAAGCCTCCATGTGTTTTTCCAAACTTGGACAAACCAGGTTACCTTACTACTACCACAAGAAGAGCAGTTTCAATCTTCTTAATGTAAAGACATACTTTAGTTGGCCAAAAGTGAAAAGACATACGTTAGTTGGCCAAAAGTGAAAAGATATACGTTAGTTGGCCAAAAGTGAAAAGATATACGTTACTTGGCCAAAAGTGAAAAGATATACTTTAGTTGGCCAAAAGTGGAAGCTACAAGTAATTGTCAATTTAAGCCCACTTGTGTGTTTCCCCAGACCAAGCTACCTTTCTACTGCCACTAGAATTGCCAGCCCAGTCTTCTTAATGTGAAAACATGCTTTAGTTAGCCAGAGGTGAATAGGTATCTGAAACAAATCAAACTACAACAAGTAATTCTCACTTAAGCCTACCATGAGTACCCCAACTCAGACAGATCAGGCTATCTTCTACTGCCACTAGAATTGTATTCCCAGTCGTCTTAATGTAACAACATTCTGTAGTTAGCCACAAGTGAAAAGGTGCCAGAAGCATATCTAACAGCATGCTACAAGTAATTATAAGGTGATTCAAAGACAGACAAGCCATCAATGAGAAAGAATACACTCACACTCAAGCAAATTCAAAGTAAACTACAGTCTATGGGGAGGGTCTTCTCAGTTTCTTCGGTCAGTAACCAGTAAGATGAGCAGGAGAGACATAACTGTGAGGAGCGTCTAGGGCCAGGTATACAAAAGATGAGACTGGGCAAAGTATCCAAGGCTAGATATATAGTAGGTTGGGTAGCTCAAAAGCCTCCAAGTTTAAAAGCACAACACAAAACGGGTCGGTAAGTGGGAAACAAATTCAGAAGACTGCTAGTAAAAGTGCAATAAAATGAGCCCCCATCCTCAGAAAATCAAGGTCAAGCAAAGAAACCACTTAAAAAGTGCTGCAAACTATAAAATGCCTTAAACCGCTTTAACTTCAGAAAAGAGAGAGAAAACACAGCACACAAGACTATTTTAAATGGGAAGATAATTGTAGCATTTTAAATGCAGTTTAAATGTACTTTCCGGGATGCAAAATATTAATAAATAAAATGTAGTCCAAATGCTTTTTTTTAACTTTTCAATCTTCCAGCAGTCCTAATACTAAGATAGCTACAAATTATTTTTATTTATTTTACATTTGTTAACCGGGCTAGTCCAACTGGATATATGTCCATTTTCAGTGGAGGCCTGGGGAGAAAAGCTCCGCTATAAACTACTAAAACAAGTTAAACTTATACAAACAATATAAAATAATGCAGAAATAAAGAATATATAATAGTATTTAAGAAACTTAACATAACCAACTGCAAATTCCCTAAGGATCAGAGTACAAAATGAGGCTTAACATAGAACAAAAAAAATGAATACCCAAGAAGAATACTCTATTACAGAATTGAGAAGAAAATAAATATAGATATGTAATTAATTTGAAGAGGACGTTCAAGTGGGGTAGAAAATTGGGAAAAAGAAATAAGGGGATAAAGGAAACAGAGGGCAGGAAAGAAAAAAAGTTCAACTAGGGTTGGTACAAGAGCAGAGCCAGTGGTTGGAAAGGAAGAGTTTTACTTTAGCTTTAAAAAGTGGGAGTGAAGACAGTGTAGAGAGGTATTGAGGTAGTTTGTTCCATGTTCTGCCAACTGAGTTGGAGAATATGGAGTCACCTGCTGAGTTATTTGATTGGGAAATTTGTATCAGAAGTTTGTTAGGCAGCGTAGGTTCCTCTGATTATTGTAGGGTTGTATGAGGGAGGAGAGAGTTGGAGTGTTGTTAGGGTGATAAAGGGCTTTGTGGACAATAGTAAGTTGGTGGAATTGTATTAGGTTGGGTAATTCCAGCCAGCCTAGTTTTTTAAGATTAAGACAATGATGAGTCCTATAAGGAGATGCTGTGGCAAATCTGGCAATGTTGTTGTAGGATGAAGCTAGTTTATTGAGATTGTGCTTAGAAAGATTAGTGTAAATGGTGGAAGCATATAGAAGGGTAGAGATTAAGTGGGTTCTAGCAATGGTAGTTCTAGTTTCGGGAGTTAGGAAAGCTTTGATTCTATAGAGACAGAGCCAATTTTTCTGTTAGTAGCTTTAATTGTAGCGTTGATATGAGTGTCAAATTTCAGTTGATTGTCAATGGTAATACCCAAGAGTTTAGTGGTTTGGTCTGGGGGGATGAGGGTACCATTATTGGATGTAAGTGTGAAGTTAATAGAGGGGGATAGGTGAGTTGGTGTAAAGAGCAGGAGTTTGGTTTTCTTGGGGTTGAGGAGTAGACAATGATTCGAGAACCATTGCTCTATAGTTGTGAAGGTATTTTGTGTGAGAGTGTGCAGCTCGCTCCGAGTTGAGGCTGAGCATATAATGGTTGTGTCGTCAGCGTATTGAATGCAAGTTAACTGAGGAGTAGCTAGATGAAGGTCATTTATAAAGATAGAGAATAGGAGAGGACCTAAGATAGAGCCCTGAGGGACCCCTATATTGTTGGGGAGGAGATCAGAGAGATGGTTATCCCAGAGAACTGCCTGTTTACGGTTGTCCAGATAAGATGCGAACCAGTTTAAGGCAAGATTATCTAGAGCGAGGGATCTTAAACGGTAGAGAAGAAGTTGGTGATTGACCATGTCAAAGGCTTTAGACAGGTCAACAAAGAATGCTGAAGAAAGAGTGTTCTTGTTGTGGTTTTTGTTAATAGAGTCAATAAAGGATAGTAATGCTGTGCTAGTACTATGGAATGGTCGAAACCCATGTTGACAATTAGCCAGGAGGTTGTGGCTAAGTAGGTGGTGAAGTAATTGTGTGTGGATGTATTTCTCCATTATTTTTGCAAGAGGAGAAAGTAATGCTATAGGACAGAAGTTTGAATATTCAGTGGAGTCACCTCCCTTGAATAGAGGAATAATACAAGAGATTTTCCAGAGTGATGGAATAGTACTTTCTTTTATAGTCCTGTTGATGAGTATAGAGATGGGATAGGAAAAAGCTTTAGCTCCTAGACGGAGGTATTCAGCTGGTAATTTGTCTGCTGAGGGGGTTGCGGGCTTTAGTTTTTGAAGTAAGGATGATATATAGGAGGTTGGTATCGGTTTTAGGTGAAATGGAGGTAGAGAGGTAGTTTGGGTTAGTAGTTTGGATGTATCAGGGTTTTGTTGGTTAGCCAGTTTTAATATGGCTGAAGTAAAGAAGGTATTAAAGGCATTAGCTGTTTGTAGTGGGTAGTCAGGTTTAGAGCCTAGTGGATTTGGTGTGGCAGCTTTGCCAGGGGATAGGAGCTTGTTAATAGCAGACCAGAATTTTTGTGGTTGGTGAAGGGAGGATTGTTGAAGCTGTGTATAATAGGTCTTTTTATCTTGTAGGATGGCTTTTTTTTGTTACATTTCTTTGTTGTCTAAAAGTAAGGTTGTCAGTTATGCTTTTTGTGGTACGCCATTTAGACCAAGCTTTGTTACTGCTAAGGATTAGTTTTTTAGTTTCATATGAGAGCCACTGGGCAGCTTTGGTTTTCATGCGTATAGAACGCACTGGGGCATGATGTTCAAGGATATCTAGAAAAGTATTATAAAAGTAACTAACAGCTTCATCTATAGGGAGTGATTTCAGAGGTGACCAATTAACTTGCATAAGTTCATTATGAAACAGATTGGGGTCAAAAGATTTTTTGCTGCGGGATGTTCTGACTTTGATACGGATAGCAACATTTGTTTTGTGCCTGATAATATATGTTAGAGAGTGGTCACTAAGGTCATCTGGGAGAGTACCTGTTGTGTATTTTTGCTGTGGACTATTTGTTAATATCCAGTCGAGTATAGTTTCTTTGTTATTAAGTTTGTTTATTCTTGTTGGGGAGTTAATGATTTGCGAGAAGCCATGTAGGTTAATGAGGGTGGTTGGGTTGGTATGTTTACATTTGTTCCAGTCAATACTAAAGTCTCCTAAAAGTATTGTTTCTTGTAGGAGATTTAGTGAAAGCCAGTTAAGAAGGTTTTCTAATACAGTCGGATTTTTTCCAGGGGGAAGATAGGTACAGATAATATTAATTGTTTTGTGAGGGTTGAGCTGAAGTTTTGAAATAATTATTTCAACACTACTGTCAGATATAGGGTAGAGATTCGTATTGCTTATTTGTAGTTCGGTTTTATAGAGGACTACAACCCCGCCACCTTTTTTGTTTGAGCGGTCTTGTCTAAGGATGTTGTAGCCTGGGGGGGTAATTTCATTATCTTTTATTGTGGGTTTTAGCCATGTTTCGGTTAGACAGAGAATATCAAACTGTTGTACATCTAGAAGAGCATGTATTAGTGGTATTTTGTTGCAAATGCTGCGGATATTAAGATGGGCAATTGACAACGATTTTGGGGGTTTGGTTGAATGTGTTGGTTTTGTTTTGAAAATGTGACACTTAGAGGATTGTGGAGATGGGTTAGGGCCAGGATTGGGGTGGATGTCTCCATAAATTAATAAGGTATTTAGTACTGGGTTGTGAAATTGAGGAGTTTTATAGTAGCAGTTAAAATGTTTTTTAAGGCTATGAATATAGAATTTAATGTGTAGAAGACAGTGATATTTTGGTTGAAGATAGGAGGTGTTGTAGGTGGCGTTAAGATTGTTTGTGGATAGAGGCAGGGGAGTTGTGAGGGTATGTTTGCATATGATATTAAGAGTAAAGGGTAGGGGTTGTTCATAGGAGGTTGAAAAATAGGCAGAGGTGAGAATAGTTAGGAGAGTTAGTAGTAACAAAGGTTGGAATTTATTAGACATTGTAAGAGATACTGTAGTAGAAATAAACGTATATAGATAAAGGCAATAATTTTACAGAGTAGTAGGTAGATATGTGGGGGGGAGGAAACAAATATGGAAAGGGGTGGAGACAGTTGCAAACTATGATTGGTAGAATGATGTGAGGGGTGTGTCTATGAGGGTATAAATGTAGAGGTGCTAGGGGCGGGTGGGATTTGGGGGCAGGGGCAAATTCTGGTTACAGCTAACATAAGTGGCCAAAACATTTTTAATGCTGAAAAGTAACACAAAATTAGAGCAATACTGATAATCCATTCAAGAGTTCAGATAAATAACAATGGGTACTGTAAAACCCAAGTCATTTTGAAGACAGTTGGTAAAAATGCAATTAAATGACTGCCCACTCAGAAGCCTGAGCCCAGCACAGAAACCACATGCAAAGTACTGCAGAACATAACATGCCTTAAATGAAAAGTTTTAACTTCAGATAAAGAGCAAACACAACATACAAAACTGATTTAAATGGTAAGATAAGTGCAGTATTTTAAATGCAGTATAAATATACTTCACTGGATGCAACATTTAGTCCAAATGCTTTGATAAGCTTCCTGTAATCCCAAATTAACTGTAAAGTATGATCACAGTACAAACTGCACTCTTTTGCTATTCGTTCCCCCTTTTGTCTTCCATTGTACATTAACCCGTGGTTTAGGCACGTGAAAATGGCTAGTGTGACCCATTAATGTCATATGCATGTAAGATCCCACACTGGTGAAGAATGCAGTGAAAAAGGTTGATTACCTGCTAAACTGCTTCTGAGTTACTGTGACTCTAGCAACAGTGAATTTCACTGTGTATTGAGATGGGGGAGTAACCCTCCAAAAGAAATATTGCTAAATGAATTTTCAAGAAAGTTTTGTGAAATGCGGTCATGAGTTGTAAGTTTATTGTATCTGAACTGTTTTCTCTCACCAATACAAATTTCATTGTTGACTGACCTTATTTAACGGTTATTAAACTTTTCTCTGCTACATCAAAAGCAGTGGTATAATAGCAAACACACACTGAGTACCTTAGTCAAGAAATTGCTGAAGGTGGACATATGAAAGTAATAACTATATAATGTGTTTATGAGTTATGTTATGTGATTGGCTGGTGTATATTTATTCTGTGGTTAATGTATTGATTAATTCTTGAGAGAGTTTCAACTGGACAGGTTGATGTAATAAACCCAGTTTTATATGGATGGTCGTGCTGTGCCTTCTGTTACTGGATTTAATTTTGTGTTGGTTCACCAGTACGTTTAGCTGTTCTACACCTGTTTCTTGGACATGGTTTTAAACTACTTACGACTTTGGGAAAAGGTGCTGGAAAGTATGAAAAATGGTTTACTGAAAAATAAAGTGAAGCAGTAACTTGTGTAAAAAGTGCTGCGGAAAATTTGTGGGAGCACAAAATCTGTGTTCTGAAATTATGCTTACAGAAAAATGCAAAGAAGACTTTTGCAAAGATGTTATGGCAGGATGTCAAGAAATTCTGAGCTATATACACTAGGAAATGTGGATTAAATGTGTGGTCAAACCTGAAGCTCAAATCAATAAGCAAAACGCTAATGGGTCATAAATTAGACATTTACTGGTGTGTTGCTTCTGCAACAACAAGATATAAACCCGGGAACATTTTCACATCATTCTATTTAACATGTGACTCACAAGAAAATTATAGAATTTACATGAAATGCATACTGGAAAGGAGAACAAAAGGAAATGGGAGCCTCTTGTGACAAAAAAAAAAAGAGAACAATTATTTGCCACCTTTGCAAATGGCCAAAGTGGGACATTTTCGGGACACACATCAGATTTTACAGGCCGACACATACCCATGGTCAGTACAAAGGATAGAACTTAACTTTTTTTCCTAAATAAAAGCTTATTCGTGTAGCAGTTTAGTTGCTTATTATGTTTCTTGTAACATTTAGGTATTTTAGATACAGAAATAACTATTTTATGCAACTATTATATAAAATATGGGACATAATTATGTCCTACAATCTCAGGGCATTTGCCCTTTTTAATATTTTTTGTCAGGACACAACTGCCCAAAGAGGGACTGTCCCTCTCAAAGTGGGACAGGTGGTAACCCTATTATGTACAAAACAGAGTGTAATCTTAACATGCTGTTAATTACAATATGATGCGTTGCAATAGTGGGGAAAAATTGCTTTGTGTCTCGCATCATATTTTTAAATGCAAGAAAAATTCATAAATACTGTGTAAAAACTCTGCTACAAATTTATTGGCTGCAGCTAGTAAAACTAAGAGCTGAGTTGAAACACACTGTTTGGTATAAAATGTATTCAATTTAAAGCTGTGTAATCAACCCAAGCCTGTTGAGAATTATAAGTAAAATAAAGAAGTGTGCAGTATACAGGGGTCACTAATCATACAATTTTATACTGCAGTTCATTCTATTATGGGCTGTGACAGCTGGAAATATACCATCACACTTTCATATTTAAAAGGAAATGCATTCTACAGTTGTGAAGCACTAAAAAGTGTGTACACTTTTCAACTCCGTACTAGACACCGACTGATCAATGGTGTGAGAATACTTGGTTAACTTAACTGCCTTCCTACTGTTCAATGCTGAGTTGAGTAATTCTTTGTTTAAATTTCACACTGTATTTAGATACAACCTTACTCCCCCCATCTACTGCATGTACACAAAACTGTAAATGTATAGAAGCAAGCAAAGGATCAGAAGACAGAACCAAAACTGCGTCAGTATACAAATTATTTTATTGAAACTCTATAAATTCAGGCAATAGATACTTTATTATAATATGTACCCAAGTGGCAAACAGTAGATGCTTGTGTGTCGTGTCGGTCAGGTTCTATAAACTACAAAGATTACCTTTTCTTAGACAGGCCAAATGGCTCAGTTAAATGACTCAGGATAAACTGCAAAAAGATTAAAAAAAAAAAAAAGGAAATGGAGCATCTTGACTTTCTCATCTATCTCATTGAGACAGAAAATGAAAGACAGAGGAGACATATGACAAATCTCAATGTTTTAGGAACGTATAACAGCAAGAGAAGGTCCAACACTAAATACTAAGATAAATTTAAATGAGCTGCAGGATGTGCGTGCTTGAAATATTTGTATGTATGTATATACATTACACATATCAAAAACATTCATAACTATTCATGTACAGACACTTATGTCAGTGTTCAGACTAACCTTCTGGTTGCTTCTGTTTTATGCAATGGTTATATTCATTGAAAATAGGTGGGGCAATCACAAGAATTACTAACAATGGTCCTTGCTACTAAAAATACTAACCCAGTTCAGTTTAACTGTGGTATGTGAGGAATAAGCACAGTATGTCCAAGTTTGATAGGAAAACTTGGTGTCAGACGGAAATTGATGATCAAAGCACTAAAATAGTTCAAACATAAATAAGGGCAATGGATACAAAAATACCACAGATCCCAACATTCAGTAAAGAAAATATATCACCTCAGGTTTCGTGCCCACTGAATGGCGCAGAGCTACAGTTATCCCAATCCACAAGGGGGGATCCACCTTGGATCCCGGAAACTACCGTCCCATCAGTCTGACAAGCCTTATCTGCAAGGCCATGGAGCGTATTATCAATCATGGAACTTATAAACAAAGACATTGGCAATCTTCAAACACTGGACCCCACCCAGTTTGGGATTGTGAAGGGCCGATCTTGTCTCCTGAACCTGATTGACTTCTTTGAATCAGTCTCCAGAGCCATGGACAAGGGTAAGGTGGTCCACACAGCCTATCTAGACCTTGCCAAGGCCTTTGACACCATCCCCCACTCTGGAATCATAGATAAACTTACTAAGTTGGGCATTAATCTCTATGTCACCCAATGGGTTGCTAAATGGCTTACTGATAGAACCCACACTGTAAAAGTAGCAGACTCCAAATCCAGCTCCAGACAAGTGACAAGTGGAGTACCTCAGGGTTCAGTCCTGGGGCCGCTCTTGTTTGGCATCTACTTCTCTGAAGTACAGGTCAACACTAAGGGACTCTGGCTAACAAAGTTTGCAGATGACTGCAAACTGGGAGCCATTATTGAATCCCCAAATGATGTGGATACTCTACAAAAGGGCCTTACAGAAACAGATGCTTGGTGCCAGAGCCATGGGCTCAAGCTCAATGCCAAGAAATGTATTGTTATCCCCTTTGGGAAAAAACATGTATCCATGAATTACCATACAGGTGGCAGTACACTAAACACAGAAAGGGTGATAAGGGACTTAGGGACACAGGTGGACAGTGGTCTCACCTTCGATAACCACATTGCCACAACAGTCAGGAAATCCTTCTATGTGGCACATCTCATCACAAAGGGCTTTTCATCCAGAAAGAAGGAGGTCATTGTCCCACTGTACTCATCCCTCATTAGACCCATTATAGAATACAACGCCCCATTTGGTATGTACCTCTCAAGACATCTGCAACAACTGGAAAGGCCTCAGAAATACCTCACTAAAAGAATCACAGGCCTAAAGCAGATGCCCTACACTGACCGCCTTAAAAAACTCCAGCTGTACTCTGTCGCATATAGTCTACTCAGAGGCGATCTCTGCTTAACATACAAGGCCATGTCAAACCCAGAGCTGTTGGACATGCTACACTTAAAGAAATCCCAATCCCTCAGAGCAACACGCTCCAGGGATCTAAACCTTGTCATCACAATAAACAAAACATGCTGGAGGGATAGGTTCCTGACCCAGAGACTCCCCAGACTCTGGAATAGATTGCCCATACATGTCAAGCAGAGTGCCTCTTTGGACCTCTTCAAGAGGAACCTTGACAATTGGATGGGAGAAAGGAAATTCACCCCAGGGATCACGTCAGTCGCCCTGCTAGACAGGGGTCCAGGAAAGTAAATAATGTGGGAAGAAATAGCCAGGGAATTGTTATGGCTAGGCTTGTATAGGCCCTAGGGCTGATAGCCTAGTACCAACCTATGAACCTATGAACCTATATGTAAAATTAAGACCATTAACAAAAGCAGACCAATTACTATATCCACAACAACTTTGCAGGGCAATTAAATGTTTTTGTGGATTCAAACTGGACCTGTTGCCAGCCAACCACCAAGCCCCATCCCATCCAGCATGTGTGCTGAATGGCTTTTGTCTGGCATTGTTTGAAGTATTAAAACATGTTGTTAAATTGAGATACCTAGCTGTAAAACTCAGAATAAGTGTTTTGAGGATGAAAATGTTAGTAGTGCTCAAGCACGATTCTGAGCAGCAAAGGGAGCATAAGGAAACAAGCACGTGGCAGTGTCAAATTTTACTATGTATTAGCAGTGTGTGTTAAGGTACACCGGAGTGATGAAACAGTAAATGTACAAGTGGTATATATTCTGAGAAAACTCCATGGTCCTGAGTGTTTGACAAGCGGTCTTCTGTAATTCTTGATGGGAAAGGGCAGTAAAATACCAAGAGGAGGCTATATTAATTGTACCACACTACCTGGCTAGTTAATGCTTGGAAAGCATCAATTAACAATATTTATTTATTTGCATTTGTTTACCGGGACGGTCCAACTCTGCCAGAAGTGTCCATTTTCAGTGGAGTCCTGGGGAGAAAAGCTCCACTTACAAGACATTTCACATACAATACAGAATTTACATTAATAAAGACATTTAGTACGTATTATTGGCTGCTTATTCAATGGTCAATCAATGCAGTTAGATAGACTATTCTGTGCAAACCAATAATGGAAAATAATAATGAAATATAAGCAAGAGGAATATTTCACTATTTTACGTGTTTACAGGGAAGCGCTACAAAATTTTGAAAGCCCCAAATCTTGAAAGTTCAAAATATTGAAGCTCAATGCTGAAAACACACAGGATACCAACACTTACTATATTCCAGCACAAGTACATACAGAAACATATCACCCTTCCACTATAAACAGGGGGGCAAGCCCCCCTGCACCCCTCATGTAGGGGTCTGCACCCCAAATATATCAACTCCGAGATTGTACTTCACTACACTAATCTCAGAATTGATATATTTAAGTAGCAGGGGGTGGGGACGCAGCCCCCACATGGGGGGTGCAGGGGGTCTGGCCCCCCTGCTTATACTTGAAGAGTAATATGGTTTATTTTATTTGTTTCTGTATGTACTTGTGCTGGAATACAGTGAGTGTTGGTATCCTGTGCGTTTTCAGTATTATGAGAGTCAGTATGCTGAGTTTTCAGTATTTTGAACTTTCAAGGTTTTGGTTTCAGAATTTTGGGCTTTCAGGATTTTTCAGTGCTCCCATTTACAGATATCATTTGACATACTGCTTACATGTGAAACAATGTACAGACATATGGTCCTGACTGTTTGCAGACAGACAAGAGAAATATTTCACTTTATTTTTAAATTTACAGGCAAGATGTCGTAAATTGCATACAAGCAGCAGAGAGCAGAATGGTGCTGGTTCGTTGATAAATACTCTTCTGTGATAACTATAATTTTGTCACTACTGTGCAACTATAAAACAGGCTAAATAATGCATTTTACATACATCCTTACAGATATCAACCAGTGATATAGGCTATCTACAAAGGAAGGGTGTGTAATATAATACAGCATTTTGAAGCTGTTAACAGATTTACTCTAAACCACTTCTACAAAAAAGGTGACAATGGAAAAACCCAAAGACAAACATGGTCTTGACTGTCAAGGGAATGACAGTAAAACAGCATGCACAGGCTGTATTAATTATAACAATGTACTAGTAAAAAGATAATTGAGAAGCAACATTCAGCAAAATGTTCAAGATCTGATGAGCACTATTTTGTGATATTTGATTGAGAAAAATATGCAAATACAAGCAAAAGGAATTGTTCCCTTTATTTTACATATTTGCAGATATGCGGTGCTTCAGTCTTCAGAAGCAGCATATTATAAGCAAAAGCCATACTTCACTATGCAATTATTTGGTATACTACATAACAGGGAAGCAACTAATGCAAAATAGTTTTGATATGTTGATTAGGATGTGCTAGTCTGCTAGTGCTGTGAGCCACAGAGACAATACTGTCTACAGCTGTGCTGTATGCAACAGAATGGTAGTGTTAGAAATATGTGCATCAATCACAAGATAAACAAGGGACAGGAAACTTATTTTACCAATATAAATAAGTGCAACATTACACTTTTTTCTACATTTCCTAACACGCAGTGCTCAGTGTAATAGGAAAGCAACATACAATGATAGCATTTATTGTTCCAGAAATAGTATCATGTCAGTGCACCATATACTTGTGCAGTGTACAGGGGAGTCGTGTGTGATAGCACTGTATTCAAATGTCACACTGTGTAATTCTATTAATATTGTTTATATGGCTAACTGTGTGAAGTGTCCTGCCTTTTATATTCGAAAAAGTACTAGAAAATGTAAAGAAAGGATAACAGAGCATAGATCAGAGATATGGAGATAGGTAATTAGCAATGCACTTGCTAAGAATATAACAGAAAAAGGCAGTGAACATAAATTTCTCTTTAGTGTGATAGACCTTAGATTTAAGAACAGAAGGGGTGGTGATTTGAACACACATGAGGTGTGTGAATACGAATGGATCCTACAGTTAGAGGCAGATGAAGTACCTTGGCTTAATATGGCTGTTAGGATCAAACCTACTTTAGGAAGGAAACAACTGGTTTTAAAGTAATTGTTTCTGGAATGATTATATAGCATTCTTTGTTTCACATTCCATCTTACTATTTTATGGTTGTGGCAATTATTTTGTTAATGTTTTTATTGTTTCTTATGATGTCTTTATTGTTTCATATGATTGTTTAAGGCTGTGTCACGTACCTTAGTTTTTAACTATTTAAATGCGATTGTGACTGTTGAGTTTTACATGTTCACAGTGAGGAAGGGCTTCTCCCGAAAGCTTTGTGGATTTTTGATTAAACTTTTGTATTTCATACACTCACCTTTTCCAATACCTGGAGTT
Organism: Protopterus annectens; assembly: GCF_019279795.1. NCBI lineage: Eukaryota > Metazoa > Chordata > Ceratodontiformes > Protopteridae > Protopterus > Protopterus annectens. The sequence goes on from NC_056731.1 coordinate 493,388,426, forward strand.
TTTTTTTTTATCTTGTCTACAGATATTACACCAGCAACATGATCATTTTATTACAGATGCTGTCTGACAGGCTCATAATGGTTGTAGTGGTGTTTTTTTAACTATGTCTGAACCCACACTATGTCCCTTAAAAGTCCGATACTTCAGATGCCATGTTATTTGGGGGGGGTGGCATTCTTCAAATGGTCAGAGACTAGCTAGCTGTGAATTTGGCCTGGACATAATACAATCCAAAGGACTGGATTTGAAAAATGGTCTTCCTTTTTAGACAGAAGGAAATTCCATGACCAAGAAAGCAGAGTTGTGTTCACTGTTGCAGTATTCATTACATGTGAGATTTCCTGCCAAGGATAGCCAAACATCTGGCCATTATACCAAAGCCTTTACATCCTTCCAGCATCATAAATCAAGTACAATCTCCCTGCACAGGTGTAGGGCATAAAGATGACATATCCATGATTAGTACTCAAAACTGATTTGCCCCAGGAGAAGTACAGCAACCCCAGAATAAAGGACATATATATATCAAGAAAGGAAGAGGAGGTGAGGAGAAACAGGACAAGGAAGTAAAAGACCCTTCAACAAGCACAGTGTTCCCAATAGAAAAAAAAGAGAGACAATGGGCAGGATGGAGGGACTGAATACTACAACAGTGAAAGGTAGGGCATCTACTGTTATGGTAAGATCTTGCACAATTGTAATATGTCCTTCTTTACCACTACTCTAGTATACAATAAATGCAGGATATTACCAATACTACTGTAAAGGATGGAAGGAGGAAGTCACAGAGGAACCCTCCACAAACCCATGAAGAATATCCCTGACAAACCCTGTCCTGGCCCTGGAAATGACATCCAACTGAAAATGTTCAGTAAAAGTGTGGCCAGAGGACCAAGTAGCAGCTTTTAGAAAGGATCTAGTATCCAGACCATTCAAGAAACCTCCAGAATAGGCTACTGCTCTTGGAGAATGATGTTGAACTGAAGCAGAAAGCTGTTTAGCATGAAAGAGATAAAAAAATAACCTTATTAATCCAGGAGGAGATGGTTTGCTTAGAAACTGCTAAACCTAATGGCCTGATATTAAAGAAAAAAGCTGCTCAGATTTGTGGATAGCCTTATCCAAATATCTGAACTGTCTACGTAAATCCAAGATACGGAGAACCCTTCTCAATAGCAGACTGTGGAGAAAGAAAAAATAAAGGCACTTTAATAGCTTGATTGAGAAACAACTCACCGACTACCTTGGGTAAACAAAAAGGCTTAGTAAGCAGAGACACCTATGAAAAATCAAAAAGGGAGGATCACTATCAGAGCCTGAAGTTCAGAAACTCTCTTGGCTAAACTAAGAGCTACTGACAAAATAGTCTTCCAGGTGCGAAGTTGCAAGGAGGAAGAAGTGGACATGAAAGGAGCCCAAGTTAGTTTTTCAAGGACAAAAGTAAGGTTCCAAAAAGGAGGAATAGGTTATCTTGGGAGTCTGACATGAAGGATACCTTTAAGGAATTCTTTTACCTCAAAACAAACACGCCAATAGTGGATTCAAGGTAAGGCAAGCACAGAGAGCTGAAAAGTAAGCTGTAATAGAAGAATTTGGTAGGTTAGCATGGAGCAGTTCACCCAAGTAAGAAAGGACCAAAGGGATCCCCAATAAGAAGAGATCCTGGTGATGCTTGAAGCAACAATCAGAAAATCTCTTCCATTTAGCCATATAGAATTTTCTGGTAGGGGGGGTTTGGGCCTCCTGCAGAACCCTAAGATTGTCCTCAGAAAAATGGTGTCTAAAAGGGGAAAAACTAACACCCAAAGACTCAAATTAAGAGTAGACAAGCGAGGGTGAAGAAGATACCACTTACTTTGTGAGAGAAGATCCATCCAGTGTGGTAACTTGTGATGATTGCCCCAGGCCAAATGAAAGAGAAGGGGGAACAAGTGCTGTCTTGGCCAAAGTGAGTCACCAGCAAGACTCTGGAGGACTCTGTCATGATCCTGTGCAGGACTTTGGGAAGCAGAAATAGAAAGGTAGGCATATAGGAACATCCCCCTTCCAAGAAAAGGACAGTGCATCCACCTTCCAAGTCAGAAGACTTAGGACTCTGGAACAAAATCCAGAAAGTTGTCTGTTCAGATTGCAGGTAAAAAGTTCCACTTGAGATACACTCCACAGATGTACTATGCCCAGAAACACCTCGCTGTGAGGCATCCATTTCTGTGGTTGTGTTCTAGACATGCTCAGAGTGCCTGCAACAATGTGTTCTGAAGAGATGCAGACCACCTGAAAGGTTACCTGATGGCACAGTCCCAGGCCTGAAGAGCTAGTGTGCAAAGAAGATAAGACCTTGTGCCATCCTGTTTGATGTACTACATGACACTGGTGTTGTCTGTAAAGACCTTTAAAGGGCCAGGAGACCAAAGAAAATGGAAAGCCTGAAGAGCAAGAATGAGCACCCTTCATCTCTTTTATGTTGATGTGGTCAGATCTTTGATGAAGGGACCAGAGACCCTGAAACTTCATATTACTGGAAGAGGCTATAACCCTTATCAGAAGCATCTGTGAAAAGCCCTTGAGTAGCAGTAGGGGTATGGGTATGAAATAGCAGGCCTGGGTTGAGGGAGAGCTACCCAATAAAACCAGAGCTTGAGACTGGGTAGGAGAGGAACCAGAAACTCTAGAAGGTGGCCAATGCTGGAGTCAAACTACCTTGAGGTACCATTGAAGCTTCTTCATATGAAAGCTTGGAAAAGTGAATCATGGGAATGGTAGATGCCATGACCTCCAAGGCTCTGAAGAATTCCCTTGCAGGAATGAGGGAAATGGGGAACAGAGACCGGAAGTAGGTTTTCAGAGAAAGAACCTTAGGAGATGGAAGACAGGCCAACATTTGTCTGGTTTGGACTCTGCAACCCAGAAAAATGTGGTTTTGAGGAGGAGTCAGAACAAACTTCTTGAGATTGATTGTGAACCCCAGACTGTGCAGAAGGAGCATGGTAAAGTGCATATCCTGAATACGCCTGTATTGAGAAGTAATGTCACAACGCACAACCAACAACTGAATAAAAATCACAAGAGACAGATAATGTCTCAACTAAGCTTTACAGTACAAGTGAAGCTCGACTCGAACAAGAAAGATATAAATTTTTATGAGCTTATATTGTGATTAAAATTTATATCTTTCTTGTTCGAGTCGAGCTTCCCTTGTACCGTAAAGCTTAGTTGAGACATTATCTGTCTCTTGTGATTTTTTATTGTATTGAGAAGTAGCATGTCATCTAGATATGGGAATATTTGGATTTCCTGAAGCCTGCAAAAGGCCATCCTCAGGGGTCAGACATTTGGTGAATACCCTTGGGGCCATTGAGAGACCAAAGGGTAAAGCAGAAAACTGAAATTAAGAGGAAGAAACGATTTCCTGAATAGAGGGTGAATGGGGATATGAAGATATGCACCCTTTAAGTCTAGAGAGGCCAGAAATGCCTGAAGAAGCAGGAGGAGAAGCAGTCTGGAGGGAAAGGCATCTGGAAGGAAGGAATCCTCAAGAAAAGTGTTGAGAAATTAGAATTTAATAGATCTCCATGACCCCTGTTTTCTGGGAACCAGAAACATTCTGGAGAAACTCCCATTCCCCACTGGGATTCTGGAATTGTGTAGATGGTCCCCTGATCCAATAGATCCTGCATGACCACAGAAAAGTGAGGAAGTTATTCTGGAGAAGTTTTGAGGAAGACTTGAGAAGATTTTCACACCATAACAAATAATGGTAAGTACCCAACAGTCTCAAGTAATCTGTTGCCAGACAGGGAAAGCCTGAGAGACAGGGGAACTTGACCAAGGGGAGGGGAAGAAAATGTGGTAAGAGGCAAATATGCCCTGAAAAGGAAGGCTTTTGGCTCTTAGAAGTCTGGGTAGGTGTATCAGAAAACACTCGCTTAGGAACCCTTTTACCTTTAGAAGGCTGGCTAGGTTGTCTACAAGCAAAAGCAGATATAGGATAGTTTGTCTAAAATTTGGGGATAATTGTACAATCTTAAACCGGTCAGCAGCAGCAGTACCAAAGAGATTTGGGTTGTCCACAGGAGCACCTAGGACTCTAACATTAATAGGTTCATAGGTTGGTACTAGGCTATCAGCCCTAGGCCCTATACAAGCCTAGCCATAACAATTCCCTGGCTATTTCTTCCCACATTATTTACTTTCCTGGACCCCTGTCTAGCAGGGCGACTGACGTGATCCCTTGGGTGAATTTCCTTTCTCCCATCCAATCGTCAAGGCTCCTCTTGAAGAGGTCCAAAGAGGCACTCTGCTTGACATGTATGGGCAATCTATTCCAGAGTCTGGGGAGTCTCTGGGTCAGGAACCTATCCCTCCAGCATGTTTTGTTGACAAGGTTTTGATCCCTGGAGCGTGTAGCCCTGAGGGATTGGGATTTCTTTAAGTGTAGCATGTCCAACAGCTCTGGGTTTGACATGGCCTTGTATGTTAAGCAGAGATCGCCTCTGAGTAGACGATATGTGACAGAGTATAGCTGGAGTTTTTTAAAGCGGTCACCGTAGGGCATCTGCTTTAGGCCTGTGATTCTTTTAGTGAGGTATTTCTGAGGCCTTTCCAGTTGTTGCAGATGTCTTGAGAGGTACATACCAAATGGGGTGTTGTATTCTATAATGGGTCTAATGAGGGATGAGTACAGTGGGACAATGACCTCCTTTTTTCTGAATGAAAAGCCCTTCGTGATGAGGTGTGCCACATAGAAGGATTTCCTGACTGTTGTGGCGATGTCAATGGACGGCGCACTGGTGCAGCAATAGCGGTGTCGCCTCACATCAACAGGTTCTCTGTTTCGATTCTCGGCTGGTGTGCCTTCTGTGTGGATTCTGCATGTCCTCCCTGCACCTAGGACTCTGACATTAATATCAATAATGTCAATGTATGGCGCAGTAGTTCAGCGGCAGCATTGTCACCTCACATCAAGAGGTTCTCTGTTCCGATTCTTGGCTGGTGTGCCTTCTGTGTGGAGTCTGCATGTCCTCCCTGCATTCGTGTGGGTTTCCTCTGGGTGCTCCGGTTACCTCCCATGTGTCAAAGACATGAATCTGAAGTGTTTATGACCGGGCCTCCACTGAAAATTGGCTATGCTCCAAGTTGGACTTTCCCAGTTAACAAATTAAAATAAATAAAAATAAAATCATCCAGTAAGGTCCGGAGGTGAAGCTGAAATTATCTCTTCATAACCAAAGCTGAAACAGCAGTAGCTCTAGAAGATGCAACAGCTGCATCAGAACTACATTTGACAGGCAGATGGTCTACCTGTGAAGTGGAACTCAATAAGGGAAGGGCAGTAGTCATGCCTTCACAGTCAGGATGGTCTGACAAGACCCCTCTCCCCAAGTTGAGACAAAACAGCCAGGACATACCTGGCCATATGGGTCTGATACTTTATGGCCACAACGGCTAGATTATTAGAAGTATAAAGTTTTTCCTCAGCCTCTCCAGAGTCCAAATGTCTGTTAGAAGGGAGAAATTTGGAAGAGGATAAAGGGTCTCTGTCAAAATTCCAAAGAGGTACAACACCGAATGTGAAAACATCGAACCCAAAATATCGAATGGTGAAAATAGCGAAGCCCCGGAACATCAAAATCTTACCTAGGGCAAGATTTTGGTGGGCCGTTCCGTGGCTTCTCTATTTCCTCCACTGAGGTGCAAGAGTTACGGACCTTAGGGTTAGGGCACGGGTTAAGGTAAGTGGATAGTTAGTAATGTATGTGTGGTTTAGTGTGGAGTTGTGTTTTGTTAAATGTATGTGTGTGGTTTATTTATTTTGATGTGCTTGGGTTGGGTGTATATTTCTTGGAACAGCAAATGTTTTCCCAGGGAAAAAATTTTCTATTCTGAGCGTTCAATGTTTTCAATATTCGAAATTCCAAGTTCGAACATATGGTGTTCGACATTTTGGAATTTCGAATATATGATCTAGACCTGAGGATTTGTCAGCATGAACACAGACCACAGGAGGGCTGAAGGAGGACAATCTTAAAGGTAATTAAAGGCCTCAGGCACCTTATAAAAAGTGGTCAGGCTTCTTGAGGGATGGGGGATGAGAATCAGGAGCCAAAGCAGCAGCTGTAAACATATCCAGCAAAGCAGCCAAAACGGGGAAAACAGCAGAAGGTTAGGAGATTCCATTTGTAACAGCTTATTATGCCAGCAGGTTTTAAATGGCATCATAAGCACTTTAAAAGTGATGCAATTTTCAAAAGAAGACAATGCAGACAGTAGAGAACAGGTGGAAATATGGCCGTACTTACAGGCTCCTGTAAGAAACATTACTGCAAAATTCTGCATTCATTTTCTTCTGTTAATCTGAGTGTTTGAAAACCCAAGGTAAAGGGCATCACATCGCCAAGGTGAAATACAATAAAACCTCCTTGACCACTGTTAATTCCTCTGTATGGACTAAAGGTTTAAATCTCCAGCTGTGACAACATGTAAACAATGCAGCTGCCAAATGGTCCTGAAATGCTTGTTAGTCAGTGAAGACCACAATAAAATTATGCATCCTGGCTTAACTTGTCTCTTGTAAATAATATGGGAAGTAATAAAAGGAACTGTTGAGGCTTTGGTAATAGTCTTGGAGAGACTGTGTTTCAGGCCATTAGCAGACATTCAAGTCAGTCTATCCTTTATACAGTCCTCAGCTGGATCACAGTAATCCACAGTTTTCTGAGAAAAAGAAAGGCACAGCCGAATGCTACCAGAGAAGATAACATAATACAAGTCTCTGATGAACTAACTCACCAATTGGAAGCATTTTTGTGACAAACAGGACTAGACCAAAAATGCAGCCCTGTGAGGCAACACAACTGAGATGGAAAAATTGGAAAGATTAACCACAAAAGTGACCTTCTAAGCATACCAAAGGTCAAAGCAATCCAGGGTCATGCTGGACAATCTCTCAAAGGATTGGATGGTTAACTATGCTGAATGCAGTAAAAAGACTGAGGACCGCAGAACACACATTTGATCCTGTGCCATTATGTCTACAACCTGTAACTGTGGAGCTACACATGGCTCTTTACTTGCTCCTTGTGATTCTGTATCGATTTAAAATATGTCTGCACTTAAAAGCATCATTCAAACAGATCAACACTGTTAAAACTTGAATTCCAGCATCTATTGTTAATACCAATAAGGATACTTTTGTTATTACAAAATGATACTATACATTCAGTTTCTTATTCAGGAGGCTATACTCACTTGCTGCTCCTGAAATACCTCATTACTGAAAGAATGGGGAAAAAAACATTTTAGTTGCTGATCACTTTAGAAACAATCACAGTATAGTGAAGAGTTTGGACAGTTCAAAACAAACAATGGGAATGATCTCAAAATCCACATCAATAGCAGCAGAAAGATGTTTACACACAACATTCTCAATAACTTTCCCAATGGAAATAGTCAAACTCCAAGTGGGAGTTACTGAGGATAGGAACAATCAAAGCCTTTTTTTAAGAGAAATGTAATACATCTATCCTTAGAGAGATCTGGACAATTCTGAAAACAGAAGGCTCAAAGGCATCCAAAGCAGGATGTAAGCAGCCTAGCTGAGCAGAGATAAACACTTGAATGCAGACTTATAATCATATGCATGAAGTTTCCAAGTTAAGGTCATCAAAATCACACCATGATCAAGTCTTTCATGTCTCTGTCACAGAAAACTAGAAGCCCACAATGGGCTCAACTATCCCTATTTTGGAGGCCATAGTTAGAGGCCTGATTTACCCCTGCACAGGATATCACTATTTTTGGAGGTATGTCACAATTTTCAGGCTTGATTTTCTCCTTCACACAATTTTCTGAATACCCCTCACCGTGTGATTTTTGAAGCTGTTTAGTACACAGAAAACCACATTAGATGAGCAGCACACGACTGGCACCACATAAGCAAATGACAAAATGTCTGCCGACTTTGCGCTAATGTGCTTATATTTTTTCCATAATTTCTATCAGTCTGTTTTACAAACATGTTTCAGAGTAGTATCCGCATTCTTATTGGAAACACGAAGAATTATGTGCTATTTGGTATTCAGAATTTATGCTAATTAGATGTCCAGATTTTTGACTAGATGTACCTACTTTCCAAGGGCCTTTGTACCTATTTTCAATGTCTGTAGGTTGAGAGCTATGTTTTAGAGATGCTCTTATCCTTCTTGAGTTCCTGTTACTAGGCCATGCAGTACCAAAAAAAAAAAAAAAAATACGGCTGGCTCCCAAGTATCTTACTCTGAAAACTTTATGAGGAAAACCAAAAACTTTATGAAAACATGGCTGCTTGAACGGGGGACCAAAGTCCTGCAACATATTCAAAGCATTCAGTTTAATAAAAAAGTTTTGCTGTCAGTTCTACTTAGAAACATGAATAGTTTCAGGAATGTAAGTATGTACTGTTGTTACAGCACTGGGCCTAAACCACTACATTTTTCCATGTAAAAGTGAAACTTTCACTCTTTTTAGACGTTGTGGTATTAAAAAAGCATTAAATGATTTTTTTTCCATTAAAATTCAACATGCAGATGCTCCAATTTCTCAGAAGCACCAGTGTAGGTTAAAAATGTATAGGTCATTGTCTCACTATAATGCCCTCAAATCTTAATGAGACTATACCCTTTCTGAACATGATAGCAAAGAAAAAATATATAGTCAGGAACAATGGCACAACCTTCTTGAAACTGGTGGGTCTAAAGGGATTAAAAAGTTGTTACACATACTCTGGTATAATACATGTCACAGTCACTGTCAAGCAGATAAAATTAATGCACTACATAAAACTTTCAGGTTTTGCTGCTGTCATTAAGTTTTTATGTTTTAGTTCAAGTTAACTGTTAAGTCAGAAACAAAGTGGGTCCAAAATACTTGTAATCATACTTACTGCTAATGTCAGTGATAAGACTGTAAGATTATTCAGTTACAATACAGACGGTACTATTTGGATTTTTTGCACATCAGTAAAGAACAGTAGCACATGAAGCAACATACCTTGGTCCACCCTGGGAAGTTGATGAATGTGTCCTGAGGTAGGTCTGGAATTCCACTTGGAATGTCAAAACTGCCAATATAAAATGCAGGTGCAGAAAAAGTTGAGGATGTAGAGCTTAGGAATGATTTATGACTCTTTTCCTTCAGGCCTTGGCCTACAGCATCATCAATACGTAATGGGTACATGGTCCAGCCAGTCAATAAATCTTCACCTAAAGTAAGATTTGTTACTAGGCCCTAGAAAAAGACAAAAATCCAAAGGCTAACTTAAAACAAAAATACACACAAGTCAATGTATCAGAAAATTTCAACACACTAATAAAAATAAATGTTATGAACTTAACAGTACTGGTAATAAAACTTTCAGTTGCTCTTGAAGATTTTCCTGCTGAGCAAACAGAATTATAACATATTTTCATCTGATTTTTATGCTCTAAGCTCCTAAATTTCAATTTTTCTACATTTTTAAATGTCTTTGACAGACTACTACTCAGGACTACACTGACTGCTGTGATCACTTGGCTTGGGTTGTTTATCTATACTGCATGTTATATTGTTTACATGAACTTACTTAAATTTTAAACTACATGGTAACCAGCCTGGTCACTACTCGGTTATATCTTGTCACCACATATACTGCCATATGCTTTTTGTTCACTGGCTATTAAGAAACTTCAAAAAGACAATCCTTTAGGAATTGAAACAAAGTGCTATGTAATAAATAGTTTGTGTCTACAATTTTTTTCTCTATCTTTTCTGCTCCTGTGCTTGCCAATCATTAAGCATCTTCCAGTCAGATTCAAGCTTATTTATTCCCTTGTATTGGGTATCCTCAGCATGAAGGTGACTTCCATGGGTTGTCATCCTAGCAGCTATTAGGATGCTTTGTGACACTACTGCATCCCTTACTTCTCTTCTCTCACCAGAATCGGGTTACCACATCCATAGCCCGACAAACTAACCTCCATCCCTAGACCTTTAATCACTGGCGAAGCCAGGCAGGGAGGGACAGGAGTGTTTGGGGCTTAGCCAACTTGACTCTTCAGGGAGGTGTGTGCAAAGTACAGCTGCTTGGGGGCATACAAGAATGATGCAGTTCCTCTGGTGGATACTGGGGAAATCACCTTATTGCTTCAGAAATGAGTGCTATTTGCTGCCAATAACATTTATGAAAGTGGAGAACATCCAGCATGGAGGCCCACCTCCTTGCACTGCTGAGTGTAAATAAGGATAAAGGGTGGCACCTTGAACCACTTCAAATGGCTACATACATGATGATCCCTCTTGGCAAACTCTTGCCCTTGGTGATGAGGGAATGGAATGGGTCAGCTGGCTGAAAGAGGGCTGATTACTGAAAGTGGGGAAAAATAACCCTCCTCCCCAAAAATTCAGTATGTGGGTTATATTTGCATTTTTAGCAAGACTCTAACCTTGCCCCTGGTGATTAATATGGCCATCCATATCACAGAGGGGATGACATACGCTCTCGCTCAGATGAGCATCTGTTCCCTTATGCATGTTCCATTAAAGCTACCAGCCTCATCTTTGGTAACCAAAACAACCCCTCTAGTCCTGTGGCTGTACTTCCCTTGCAAGCAGTGGCTTGCAGGTAAGCAATCAGCCAACCAGGCCACCAGTTCACTTCTCCATTGGATTGGCAACATTAAATGCTTACCCGACAGTCCCATGTAGCTCTTCCAGTATCCAAGCAAGTACTGGGACACAATCTGTGGATTTAACAAATTGTGTCACAGTGCTAGGCATGCTTTCACAATTTTTTTTATTCTTCTGTAACTGATCTGAATCATGCTGAGATGACAGTGGTTTGGTTTTATATTTTATTTCTGGTAGCAAGGTAGGAAAAATATATATGTACACAATCTTACACATTTCATATACATGTGCAGAGTTTGCAATGTGATAAAGCAATCTGTAGTGAAAGCACAGAAAGTAACAACTAAAGTCAAGTAACACCATGAAGTATTTCAGACATGAAAATCTATCATATTATGTAGAACTATAACTGCTACTTAACCAATAAAGTACAAACCATTCTGTAAAAGCATGCCTAGGCATTTAGCAAATCGCAAGGCTGAAGGATGTATTTCTTTATAAACTTAGGTGTAAGGTCCTGGAGAACAGCCAATATCATAAAGAGCCTTAGGCCCTAATTAAAAAGGTGACCTAAAGAAAAAAAAATTCTTAAGAGAATGGGTTTTAAACTGCTGCATCAATAAATATTAATTTGAACAAAACAATTATGGCTGCCAAACATTTAAAATGTTGGGGGATGAAACAGATGTCTTTCTGAAGGTTTGAAAATTTATTATTTTTCATATTTTATAAATTTTATTTATTTATTTTTTTACAGAAAAAGCTGTAAAATGGTTACTTTATTAACAACTGTAGTTATCAAATAAAAGATCAAAATTTACACTTTCATAAATGCAATAATACACCATATTACTCAATAACTGGAAACATTAATGTATATGCGCAAAAGACTAATTTCCTCGGGATGAAAGGTAACTTTTGCAGTAATGTGCACATTGCAGTATATGAACTGCAGCTTAAATCAGCTTGGAGACCTTGAATTTACAACTAAATCAGTACTGCAAATTTAACTACCGCATACTCACCCAAGAGAGGCAATATGCATTGTCATCATCTTAGCACAAGTTAAGGGATGCTGAAATAGGCCTGAAACAAATTTTCTTCAGAACACTAACACACTAGTGGTCTTCAGACATTTCCTGATTCATAAATTCTGGATGAACATGTTTATAACCTCTTAGTGAGGGTTTTAAGAGATGAGATCTATACATGTCCCTTAAATTGATCATTCCACCGTGTTCTGCACTCATCATGTCAATCAGTATAACTGCTCCTTTTCTGTATACTCCTGTCCGAACATCTGACAACTTGAAAGCCCACAAAGCTTTCTTATTAACTCCGGGCTTACCTCCGAGTGCACTGTGAGAAGCTAGGAATTGTATGCAGTTACAGCAGAGTCCCTTCTACAAGCGCATCTAACTTTACAGCTGTAATGCATATCCACTGTTAAAAAAATAAGTTGAAAAAGTACCTGAACTTTTTCATGTACTTTCTGAACTTACTTTTAATTGTGGAGTTACATGGTGTTCGTATTTAACTTTTTGAAGAAAAACTGCTGTATATGTAAGTAATCTTAGTTAACGGATTCTGTATGCTTTGCAAGGAGCGAGTGGTGGCAGCCAATCCGATTATTCCATGTCAAGCTGCCACTTGCATAACACCTCCATCCCCCAATCTAACTTTTCTTTGATCTGTCCAAATAAATAGCATGTTCAGCACTAGCAATCGCCTTTCATTTTTCTGATATTTTCAGACTTTATTGCTACTGGATCCTGCAATTTACTTGGACAGAACATCTACTTCCGTGTGTCTGCCAGTTTTTTGACTCTGGAATAAAAGAGATCCTGCTATGATCTTACAAGACAGCAGCCTAGAAAAAAATCAACCAAAGTACAGCTGCAACAAACTGCTTTTACAGAGTAGAGGTGAGTTGTTCACGAAGTGCTAGCTCAAGAGAAATGTGCCCAAAAATGGCTTGCAATTTAGCTTTACAGTTTCTGACGTATTTCGTTGTTTAAAGTATGTATGATCTTGTCCCTGCTTGGTTAATGGCTGTGTAAATTGTACTGAAGTGTGTGTGTGTGAGAGATTGTCATGAGTTGCATTAGCTGAAGCCCTCTCAACTGTACTTTTTAGCGGAATGCCCATATTTTTCATATCCTTTGTGTGTGTGTGTGTGTGTGTGTGTGTGTGTGTGTGTGTGTGTGTGTGTGTGTGAGAGAGGAATGGTATTGACTCTTGGCAGCAGCATTCACCAAATGTGCAGATCCCATTTAGACAGTTACATTTAGGCAAGAAGCAGAGGAAAATGCCTGTACGATCTTGTCCCTGATTGCAACATTCCTCAGGCTACTTCCGTAGGTGTTTGGCGGTCACATACAAAATTTTACTTGTGGTTCTCATTCAAAGGATGCAGACACTATCAGTATAACCTCTCACCCCCCTCCATCCTACACTCAGAAGTCAGTGTTACTTTAAGGAACAATCACAGTCCTTCTCTATGACTAGAACCTACATAATTTGGGTTAATAGGCAGATGTATTATTAAATACATCTCATGGTGGCTAGTGTGCTGCAATTCTATAGGAAACCTTATCCTTCAAAGTTCATGAAAAGCAGAAACTTCAGCCCTCAGTCACTGAGAGTCAGGTCTACTGGGTTCTGTTGCATGAACGATAACAGTCCTCGGCTTTGATTTCAGTACCTTGAACAGATGCCATTAATGGCAGGTGTAATCTAGTTCCTCAAATGTAAACAGCACTTGAGCTCAAGAGTTTCACAATTCTCTCCTATTTTGAAGAAATTTTTTGTCCTCCTTTCTCTCATAAATTCTGAGTGTTCAGACTAAAAGTACTGTTGGCGAAAATGTGATGCTTTTGGAATGCACCTTGCAGCACTAGACTTTAGAACATAGTCTCTAATTTTAAAACAGAAGGTAAGCATTTCCGATGGCATCATATAGCTGCATTAGGATTGAATGTAAGTGCAAATAACTCTTGGTAGTGAAAAGTTTTACATCGGTGTTTGAATTTATTTTTGCCAGCGATTTCATTGTTAGTGGTTACCTTGTTGCTTTCCCATTCATTGCTGATTGCAGTATTAGCAACTTACCATTTTTTTTTCATTGCAACAGGAAAATGTCTTCTGTCCACTGTAAATATTATGGTAAACTGCATCCAAAAAATGAATCCAGTTAGTGATTTAGAAGAGTCCGCTTTTTTTTGTCTGAGTTCTGGACTGAATGCAATAAAAATGGGATTGTACGTACTGATTATAAGAAGGGATACACATAACTAATAATTCTTCGGTATTTCTGCTGTGTTAAAAATGCAGGGTAAATGAAATGCGAATTCTAATTTTTCTGATTTTGTCAATGAGACATAAGGTATTCTGGGGAAATGTGCTGACTGGGAAAACAAGATTTAGAGAGAGAAAAAATAAGAGATACTATTAAATAAATAACATCCAAGTCAAACGAAAATTGTACTGTGCTGGGCTAGGCTGAGTTTGTTGCAATCACTGCCGAGGTTATTTTATGTATTGTCCTTGTTTTGAATGAGTTCAGATCTGCTTTACAGAGTACATCAGCTTGAACTGAGCTGTATCTTATAGCACCACTGACATTGGTTTCATATTCTTGTCCGGCAACTGGTTTGTGTGCCTATACTACTGTGTTTAGCACATTCCTGCTTTTCTGCAGTCCTTCCAGTTAGGGGCTTCATGATCACTCCCAGTTTGCAGTCATATCAGCAGACTATGTCAGACACAGTCCTTTACTTATAACCTGTACTTTGGAGAAGTAGATGCCAAGTTACAAGTATCAACCATCTTTGAATCACAAATGCATCGATTCATAGGACATACAAGGCAGACAGACCTAAAGCCCTGAGCAGCTTGCCAGTAACCAGTGGTAGTAACACCCTTTACCAGGATGGTATGCCTTGTAAGTAAGTGTCATTACTTGTACTCTAATTCCTGCATGGAATTCCTAACAGATGGGAATGACTCAGTGTTATATTACACCTGTATGTATCCAGAATATAATGAATGTCCACTCAACAGGTAATGTGCAGCAAATATCTACCAGCACATAAGGGGTTCGCTTTGGTTAATATCTCATTTTGGTGTTTGTACATACCAGGAAATGTTACTGAAGGGCCGGTTTGGGTAAATCTTTCATTCTGGTGCTTGTGCATACATTTCATTGAAGGGGTTGATTCGGTGAATGCTTCATATGGTGGTTGTAAAGACTTTTCTTTTTTCTGGCTGATTTAAAACTGTATAGTTCATGAGTTTATAGGTGGTTACTGGGCTATTGACCCAAAGGTCGTTATAAGCCTAGCCATGTGTCCCCAATATAATACTAGAGAAAGCTAATACAAAAGGATCTTGTCTAAACTCAAAACCTTTGTTAGCAACAACTGCCTATACCTAAATGGGTCATAGGTGAAATCCCTGGCAGGAATTTATAGTTTGTCATCCAGTCATCTAAGCTACATTTAAACAGTCATAGAGGGGCTTTGTTTGATGTGAACTGGTAGCTTATTCCAGAGGAGTGGCAACTTCTAAGAGACATATTGGTCTCTCCAGCAGGTCCTATTTATGTCAAAGGCCAGGTTAAGTTCCCTGGAGTGGGTGACCCTTGTCCCATTTGACTTGTGGATGTGCAGCATTTCCATTATGTTTGGGTCCAAGATTGTTCTGTAGGCCAGGCACAAGTATCCTGTAAGTAGTCTGTATGCTACTGAATACACTGACAGTGACTTCAGTCTGTCAATGTATGACATGTGTTGGAGACCCTGAATTTTCTTGGTTAGAAATCCAATGTAGATGTCCACCTACCTTCTTACTATTATGTCATCAACTTCCAAGCTGCATCCTGTCAGTGAACCTACACTGTGTTTAGCAATTAGTTCATGTTTGGCAGGCTGATTAGTTTACTTGCAGCTGTCACTTTGAAGAGCTATCCCAGGTAACCCAAGCTGAGCAACTGGCTGCCAGCCAGCCATTAGCTTATGACCAAGAGGCACTGGGCTTTTTACGGTGAACACCCCTGGTGTAGGTGTTCAATACTTTTTAGAAATGCTCATAGCTTTTCATGCAAAGTTTAGGTCTGATCTTGGCTTGCTCTCCGATTCTTGATACTACTCACCCGGATATTTTGGACAATAGTTCTGCCTTAGAGGGCATGGTTAGGTGAGAAAACATGAATTAATACTTTTAAACGGATCAGCCAGATAAGTTTGACAGTTTTGCTTGTCTTAGTGTATTTCTGATTATACTCAGTAGTTGCCCGAGTGAGATAAACATAACTATTTGCCAGCTATTACCAGCATGGAGCTACCCTATATTTTGGGCATTTTTCTTGGCTTTGTCAGTCATGTGTGGAATTTAGGTGGGAGGAAGGGTTCATATCTAAGTGATGTAGTCTTTTACTGAATTACTCTGGTCTTGTCCTTTCTGATAAGTCTGTGTTACATAACAGATGTACAAGGTAATATAATGAATGCCTATCCAACAGGTTCTGTGGAGCAATTAGCACCTGTGTCTGCGCATGCATAACTTTTCAGTAATGAAATGCAGGTCATTATCACATTACCAATAAGTGCAGTTAAAATATTATTATCACTTTTCAGGCCAAACTCTCAGCAGCTGTCACTGTTATTCACATAAGAAGTTATCACACTGATGAATGCACAAGCCGGCTTTGGGTTTTTCTCCACTTGGAGTCATTGCAAGCCCCCCCCACACACACACACACACACACACACACCAGTTTCTTTCTTTCTTTTTTTACAATTTCAAAAAATGTAACAAATGTATGAGGCAAAATCTGGACATAGATTTTAAATATTGTTCTTTTTAACTTAGTTACTAGAATAACAGGATTTGTGCCAGAATGCATTTGATGAAGGATATGAATAGATATGGTATCATTTACTAACTTGAGTCCTCTGTGATTTGCCAGAAAACCACATTAATGAACTAGAGAATGTATATACAACAGCTAGAACCCAAGTAGAGTAGTTTTGTTCAAACATGCTTGTTTCATATACACATTCTCTTGTGTAGCAGTAAAAGCTGTCTCTACTTATGTACTTGCATTCCAGTTCAGTCTTGGTCTTTTCACGTGTTGTCTTGGTTTTACTCTCCCCTCAGTCCCCCTTCCCTTCTGGTGTAGTAAAATGTATGTAGGTCAGGTCAAGAGGCTTTACATTAGCTCCCTCCTTTCACTCCTTATGGCCATTGCCAAAAGGACACATGTAAATTGAAAAGGCAGAGTGCTGGCATTGCATGTAATCATGAGTCATTGCTGCTACTAGCAGTCTGAGTGGGTAGCCAACACAGGCATGGGGCACCTCAGATGCCTAAGAGCTGAAGCTCCATGCCAGTCCTTGGCATATTAGTGGAGTGGCGGTCCTTAACATGCTTTTTCTCTTTACATGTGCCCTTTCTATGCCCCCTTGTCAGTCATTGTGTGTAATTTGGTGTTTTCAAGGGTAGTAGGTATATACCTCTGCAGCATCACCATTGATGTACCTTATGAAAAGAATACTGCCCCTGTGGATAGGAGTAAAGATTTGGATGAGCTAACCAGGTAATGCATATGATATACATATATATGTAGGCTTCCAATATATCTGTCAAACATCAGTAGTAATCTGTTTGCATTTTCTTTCCTGTGCAGGTTTGTCCACCTTGACACTGAAATGGCTTCACAAACAGAACAAGTGAGAGTGTTGGTATGTGGCCATTCCTACATTCCCTGGGCTGCCAGCCATGCCTCCGTAAGTGAAAACCACTACAACTTGAGCTTCCCCCACATGTAGTGTGAAGGTATACTGCATTACAAGAAGAGGTATGCACTGGGGTGAAGTACTGCAGTTAATGGAAGAGAAGTGTTCCATCTATCCTGTGCCCGACATTGTTGTGCTGGACAATGGAGGGAATGATGTCCTCAGTCACCCATTTGGAAAGCTACAGTTTCAAATCAGAGCAATTTTTGAAGACCTGCAGTCGTGGTGGCCACATTGTCATTTTGTGTGGTCTGATAATTCCTCGCCAGATATGGAAAACAGCAAATAGTCAACTGGCAGCACACAAGGCCAGACGTTTACATAATGGGTTCATACATGGCTTGATGCACAGGGTCGGTGGATCTACAGTCTGCCATGACAGCATCACCGCAGAAGATGTTCACCTGTTCAGAATGGATGGCATTCACCTAACTGAGGATGGCATTGCATTGTTCTTGACTGACCTCCACAATGGCGTGAGGAGAGCTATGCATGATAAATTAGTAACATGCAGCTTGTAACAAGAATGGAAAACACCCATGACCAAGTAGGACCAAGTATGTCAAGTAAAACTCTGTTGGTATATTTATGAACACCGTTGTCACTACTTACAACACAGGAAAGGACGTGCTAGGGAACTTGTACACATGCTGAGTAACACTTAATTTTCAGATAGTTATCTGTATGCTGAGCACAGCTACAAATAACCATTTGCTTATAAACTGTGTTGTGTAAAGTATGATATTTTTCTGAGTTTGGCAAATAACTGTGGTAGGGAGCTGGTGAAGATGCTGAGAAAGAACAACTGTTTCAGGAGAGTGCTACCATGTACAATCGAATATGTCATTAACCATACTGCAATACTTTTTTCTTCTTCTGCTTTTATCTGTCATGTGTAGAGTTTAGATGACTGGAAGGACTTAGTAATACAGAACTTGATCCCTTAGGTCTATTGCTGAATAGACACATGTAAAAAGAAAAGGCATAGGTAAAGCAGACTGCTGATACCGAAGGAGGTCATGAGGCTGAACTGGTACCAGCTGTCTGAGTGGGTAGCCAGCACAGGTATCGGACAGATCAGATGGCCTTGCATGCCACTGAAGTCCTATGCTTGTCCTGGGTTCATTAGTGGAGTGGCGGTCCTTACCTTGCTTTTTCTCTTTACATGTACCCATTCAGCAGTATGTTAGCTACACCAAGAATATGTATATTTACAATGAGATGTGTCTACATGGTAAAACAATTGGGTCTGAATGCTGTACACATGTACAGATATCAGTTTGTTTAGGACTCAGGTTATTGAAATTATGATTTATTTTCATATTTTGGTAAATAACTTTGCAAGGGAGCATCTTAACATGCTAAGTAATACCTCATTTTGAAGACAATATTGATAGTTCCAACACACTAAAAGAACTGTGCCTGTATGTTGTGCACATCTGCAGATATCAAAGTTTGTTTTGGACTTAGGTTATGGAAATTGATTTTTTTTCATATTTTGGTAAATAACTTTGCAAGGGAGCATCTTAATGTGCTAAAACCTCATTTTGCAGACAGTATTCATAGTTTCAACATGGTCAAAGAACTGTGCCTGTATGTTATACACATGTACAGGTATCAAAGGGACTTAGGTTATGGAAATTATGATTTTTTTCATATTTTGGTAAATAACTTTGCAAGGGAACATGTCAATGTGCCAAATAATACCTAATTTTGAAGACTGTGGTAAAAGAACTGTGTCTGTGCACTGTACAGATTTACAGATATCACAGTTTTAGTCTTGTAGGATTATGAAAATTATACATTTACAATACTTTTCATTATTATGCTCATATCTTTGCAAGGGAGCATGGTAATGACACAAATGATGCATCATTTTGCAGCTGACATTGAGACGCACAACTTCTACACTGATATGTAGCCTCTGTCTGTTACAGGTGATGAAATATTATGCTTTATCAATTATGAGAAATATTATACTAATCATATTTCTGTGAATATCTCTGTAAAGGAGCATCAACCAGTAATGGTTAAGGCATCATTTTAAATCTGACATTCACACAAACAAATTAAATACAAATTGTATGGGTCTACATGGTACATTGACCAAGATATTTACACTGTTGGAAAGGTCAGTGTCTGCTGAACAATTTTTGCATTTACATTTTTAGTCTAGCTCTTCTAAAGAGTTATGAACATTTGTTTTTCGTATGGTATTACAAATGGATTTTCTGATAATGAGCTCAGGCTACACTGTTGTTCCTATGGTGGAATTAAGCAGGCAGCTTTTTCTGAGCTGCTCCGTGACTACTGACAGCATCAGCAGACTCTATCCTGTCAGACCTCCAAGCACACTCAAGTCCATTGGGGTCATAAAGACCCACTCAAGATATCTAAACCACTTTTGCAACATAGACGGAACATGTTGGAGTGATAGATATGCATCTCAGAGAATATCTTTTTTTTTTCTTAATTGCCTTCCTCTAAACATAAAGCAAAGTAAATATCGTATGCTATTTAATTGTAATCTGGATGAATGGATGGGTAACCCCAAATTCACCCCTGGTTTAGCACCTTAGTCTCTCATGGATAGGGGCAACTTGTTAATGTTCTGCTTGTCTCTGGGTTATTCATATTTAAAACATAAGGGCTAAAAACTTCATAGGAATGTATTGCTAGGCTTCATTAGCCTAGTAAGTATCCATGAAGACTTTCAGAATGCTTTTCAAACACCTAGCTCACTGGGTTTGTGATAATAACGTTACTGTGTTTGGAATGAATGGCAATAACTTCCACACATGCTACAGGAAACAGACAAAACAGTATTATGTAATAAACCTTGTTAGATCACTGGAGTCCCTACCAGTGAATTAAACATTTTATATTTAGTGACCAATTAATGACATTCTTTATTCAGAATTTAGGGTGACCGGTCATCTTGAAATTTGTTGTCATATTCATGATTGCTTCATTACTAAGCATTCACAAACACTGCAATATTATTTCAGTCAAGAAAGTCAACAATATAGTGCACTACTGCAAAACAGATTAAATAAGCAACTAACAAGAATCTCAACAATTTTAGTGCAACTAGGCAGAAAACCACACATTTAACCTTATTGAGATCTGTACCTTTTATTTTAAGATACATCCTCCATCAGACTCTGTACGGAAAGCAGCAGATATGGTATAAGAAACTAAATACCTTAAGACTCCATCAGAAGTAGCAAGCTCTTACTTAACATAGCCACTAAAGTTCTTAACTTGGTTATCAAAATGCAAATCTGAATATGATCTAGACAATGATCCTACACAGGTAATAAATTATTTCTGCAGAGAAGGTAAGGTGGCCACAAGCCAGTCCATGAATAACTTAGTGAATCTGACTCTATCCTGCCCATCCATTCAACATCAGCTTGTCCACAGCATTTGGGCCTGATGACTGGAGAATTCATTCTCAGCCTAACAACTGGCTTTATGCATGGAGAAACACCACTGCGCTTCCCCTCTACAAAGGCAGATTTGGGTAATTATAGGTCCATTCACTAACCCTATATGGAAAGCCATGGCACGCATCATATCAGAAATCATTTATGAGAATATAAATTTAACTGATCTAGATCCCCAAAAGTTTTTTTTTTTGTGAAGGCTAGATTCTGTCTACTGACCCTAGAAACTTGTTTAAAAGGTTACAAAAGCTTTGGACAGTGGTTACTTCATGCAAGCTGCTTATCACAGCCAGGGACACTATCCCATACACTAGTATTTCTGAAAACCTAGACAAAACATAAATTAATGTAAACCCTTATGCTGTCTGCTAAACTGCAAACTGGCTAACCAAATGACCCAAGCTGTGAAAGCTACTACGCTCTCTGAGGGTAAAATTGTAACTAGTGGAGCTTACAATTGCCCCCCCCCCCCAACCTGGAATTAATTTTACAGACATCTAAGCCAATATCCCAAAATGTGGATGATCAGGTTTGCTGGGGACTGCAAGCAGGATACTCATCTGCTCATCCATGGACAATGAACAGCTTCAGCGAGGGCTAGAATATACACATACCTAGTGTGCCAAAAATGGTCTCAATCTAAATGCAAAAAAGCTCAGTGTGGTAACATTCAGCAGAAATGCTGTTCCCATCTCATATGTTAGGATTCCCTGACTCTGGTAGAATCATGAAAAAGTTCTCTATATAAGTAGCCACGTCTCTCATAACCACATCGGTTTGCAGAAGAGTAGCAGTTATATCTAGCCCAGTTAATTTCCAAGGGAATGTTTTCTAGAACCAAAGAAGTTATCCTATCACTGTACTCTTAAGAGACCCATCACTGAATGTTACGCACCCCTTAGGATGTACAAATCTAAGTGTTTTACTAAACTGAAAAAAGTTCCCAAAGATTTACAACCAAAAAATGTAAAGGCTTCAAATCTTTCACCTCTCCTGATTAGTACAGTTCTTATACGTAGTAACCTACCGGCTGCTCCAAGGTGACCTATTGTTTCAGTTTTAGAGCAAATAAGGACCCAATCTTATTTGACCTACTTATTCAAAAAATACAGTGGTTCTACAACATACCTCTCAACCTCTTACGGCAAGAAATCTGGACAAAGCCACAAATAATGGGGGGGACAAAGGCCCAAAGAATAGGGTCATTTTTTAAATATTACTCTTACAAACTTAGAAAGTTGAGTGAATAGTATGTTTTGCATTAGCATGACATTTCTGAGGAATATGAAGTCTGAAAATAAAATGGCTGCCATTATTTTCTGATGTCAGTCCTCAATGACTTGTCAAAAAACTACAATTTTATGAGAAACGGACCAAGAATATGAGTCACAAATCCAGACATTCTGTGAAAATCTAGACAGCTGAGAGCTATGCTCTACATGCATCAGCACTTGGGATACAAACCTACATCAACAAAAAAAATGAGACTCAGTAGAGGGAAGTTTCCTAGATGACAGCATTCCCCAGTGTATGGAAAAAGTTATCGCTACAGATCAAACAACTTCTTTGGCTACCTGAATGGATGGTAAACGCACACAAACAGGGTATTATGTACAACACTGTTCAATGTAGGCAGTAAGCATTAAGTGCTTGAAAAAGGTGGCAAAAACTTTCAAATACATCTGCTTAAAGCTGTATAAGGTTAGGCATACTGTGGACACTGATCACTTGTATAGTACTGCTCCTATGCTCCCAACTGTAGATTTCTCCAGAGGGTCATCCATGGGTAGGAAATAAAGTTTTTTCTTATTCACTTCAGAGAAAAGCACCAGTGGATTCTAACTATCCTTCTCCTTATACAGAAGGTAAAGATTCCTGTCCTAAAACTGATAAAATGTTAAGGTTAAAACAAATGAAGTACTTCTGGACACGTAGTACTCACTTAGACAAGTTAAACATGCTCAGTTTTACTTAATTGCCTTCCTCTAAACATAAAGCAAAGTAAATATCGTATGCTATTTAATTGTAATCTGGATGAATGGATGGGTAACCCCAAATTCACCCTGGTTTAGCACCTTAGTCTCTCATGGATAGGGGCAACTTGTTAATGTTCTGCTTGTCTCTGGGTTATTCATATTTAAAACATAAGGGCTAAAAACTTCATAGGAATGTATTGCTAGGCTTCATTAGCCTAGTAAGTATCCATGAAGACTTTCAGAATGCTTTTCAAACACCTAGCTCACTGGGCTTGTGATAATAACGTTACTGTGTTTGGAATGAATGGCAATAACTTCCACACATGCTACAGGAAACAGACAAAACAGTATTATGTAATAAACCTTGTTAGATCACTGGAGTCCCTACCAGTGAATTAAACATTTTATATTTAGTGACCAATTAATGACATTCTTTATTCAGAATTTAGGGTGACCGGTCATCTTGAAATTTGTTGTCATATTCATGATTGCTTCATTACTAAGCATTCACAAACACTGCAATATGATTTCAGTCAAGAAAGTCAACACTATGGTGCACTACTGCAAAACAGATTAAATAAGCAACTAACAAGAATCTCAACAATTTTAGTGCAACTAGGCAGAAAACCACACATTTAACCTTATTGAGATCTGTACCTTTTATTTTAAGATACATCCTCCATCAGACTCTGTGGAAAGCAGCAGATATGGTATAAGAAACTAAATACCTTAAGACTCCATCAGAAGTAGCAAGCTCTTACTTAACATAGCCACTAAAGTTCTTAACTTGGTTATCAAAATGCAAATCTGAATATGATCTAGACAATGATCCTACACAGGTAATAAATTATTTCTGCAGAGAAGGTAAGGTGGCCACAAGCCAGTCCATGAATAACTTAGTGAATCTGACTCTATCCTGCCCATCCATTCAACATCAGCTTGTCCACAGCATTTGGGCCTGATGACTGGAGAATTCATTCTCAGCCTAACAACTGGCTTTATGCATGGAGAAACACCACTGCGCTTCCCTATACAAAGGCAGATTTGGGTAATTATAGGTCCATTCACTAACCCTATATGGAAAGCCATGGCACGCATCATATCAGAAATCATTTATGAGAATATAAATTTAACTGATCTAGATCCCCAAAAGTTTTTTTTTTTTTTGTGAAGGCTAGATTCTGTCTACTGACCCTAGAAACTTGTTTAAAAGGTTACAAAAGCTTTGGACAGTGGTTACTTCATGCAAGCTGCTTATCACAGCCAGGGACACTATCCCATACACTAGTATTTCTGAAAACCTAGACAAAACATAAATTAATGTAAACCCATATGCTGTCTGCTAAACTGCAAACTGGCTAACCAAATGACCCAAGCTGTGAAAGCTACTACCCTCTCTGAGGGTAAAATTGTAACTAGTGGAGCTTACAATTGCCCCCCCCCCCCAACCTGGAATTAATTTTACAGACATATAAGCCAATATCCCAAAATGTGGATGATCAGGTTTGCTGGGGACTGCAAGCAGGACACTCATCTGCTCATCCATGGACAATGAACAGCTTCAGCGAGGGCTAGAATATACACATACCTAGTGTGCCAAAAATGGTCTCAATCTAAATGCAAAAAAGCTCAGTGTGGTAACATTCAGCAGAAATGCTGTTCCCATCTCATATGTTAGGATTCCCTGACTCTGGTAGAATCATGAAAAAGTTCTCTATATAAGTAGCCACGTCTCTCATAACCAAATCGGTTTGCAGAAGAGTAGCAGTTATATCTAGCCCAGTTAATTTCCAAGGGAATGTTTTCTAGAACCAAAGAAGTTATCCTATCACTGTACTCTTAAGAGACCCATCACTGAATGTTACGCACCCCTTAGGATGTACAAATCTAAGTGTTTTACTAAACTGAAAAAGTTCCCAAAGATTTACAACCAAAAATGTAAAGGCTTCAGATCTTTCACCTCTCCTGATTAGTACAGTTCTTATCGTAGTAACCTACCGGCTGCTCCAAGGTGACCTATTGTTTCAGTTTTAGAGCAAATAAGGACCCAATCTTATTTGACCTACTTATTCAAAAATACAGTGGTTCTACAACATACCTCTCAACCTCTTACGGCAAGAAATCTGGACAAAGCCACAAATAATGGGGGGGACAAAGGCCCAAAGAATAGGGTCTTTTTTTAAATATTACTCTTACAAACTTAGAAAGTTGAGTGAATAGTATGTTTTGCATTAGCATGACATTTCTGAGGAATATGAAGTCTGAAAATAAAATGGCTGCCATTATTTTCTGATGTCAGTCCTCAATGACTTGTCAAAAAACTACAATTTTATGAGAAACGGACCAAGAATATGAGTCACAAATCCAGACATTCTGTGAAAATCTAGACAGCTGAGAGCTATGCTCTACACGCATCAGCACTTGGGATACAAACCTACATCAACAAAAAAAATGAGACTCAGTAGAGGGAAGTTTCCTAGATGACAGCATTCCCCAGTGTATGGAAAAAGTTATCGCTACAGATCAAACAACTTCTTTGGCTACCTGAATGGATGGTAAACACACACAAACAGGGTATTATGTACAACACTGTTCAATGTAGGCAGTAAGCATTAAGTGCTTGAAAAAGGTGGCAAAAACTTTCAAATACATCTGCTTAAAGCTGTATAAGGTTAGGCATACTGTGGACACTGATCACTTGTACAGTACTGCTCCTATGCTCCCCAACTGTAGATTTCTCCAGAGGGTCATCCATGGGTAGGAAATAAAGTTTTTTTTTCTTATTCACTTCAGAGAAAAGCACCAGTGGATTCTCTAACTATCCTTCTCCTTATACAGAAGGTAACAAAGAACCCCTCTCAGCTCCAACATCCAGGACTAGTAAAAATGCCAAGACTAAATATGTCACACACTGGATAAAATGTTACTGTATGGATTAGTAAATATTTATTTATTGCAAATATGAAGATGACTGCAATATACACAATCACTTGTCAAGAAAAACAACTTCCTTGGTTATGGATAGTAGTGTTACAGTACTCTACTTCAAAACAGGCCATAAACTTTTCAAAATGATTGTTTAAACATTTTGCATCACACAGTGATTATCAGATGGTTCTTCAGGTCAGTAACTGGCTGGAGTGCCTCCAGTACATAGTCTGTGTTTCTATCATGGCCACATTGTTTTTTATGGGGTCCCTGGTTTCTTCTGACATCCCAAAGTAATACAAACGGATAATTTTCAATCCTCTAAATTGCAATAGAAAAATAATAAAATAGTGGTGAACATGGCCTTGAGATAAATATAATCTTAAGCAAAAGATAAACTCGAGCCAAGAAACGTCAAAACTTAATTTAATAAAACAATAAAACGAACAAGCAAAGCTTTCGGGCTTAACTCTTCTTCAATGCAACATACAAAAACAACAATTTCAATTCACTTGTATAGTTATATCAAGTCACATGACAACATAATCACATGATTATACCATGTGGTATCTTAAATATAGTAACAGTACATAAAACACATTAAAATATATCTATTTATATTCCATTTGTTTCTTTATTAAAATTGGTTTTAAACTAATAGCGCCCTGGATATTTATCTGCAGCAAGCCTAACTATCCATTCATATTCCCTTGTTTTATCTACATTATTTATATTACCCCCTCTTGGATTTTTACTAATTACATCTATAACCCTAAATTTAAAATCAGTTATACCAAAATCTAATGAATGCTTAGCTAATGCATTCATACAAACTTGTCTACGCATATCTGAATGATGCTCTACAATTCTATCTTTATGTCTTCTAGTTGATTTACCTACATAAAAGGCATTGCATTTAACACAGGTAGCAAGATGCACCATATTTTCAGTGTTGGAAGTTGCAAACAACTTAAAAATATATTTATGTGAAGTTATCGGATGAACAAAAATATTGTCAGTGACAATATAGGGACAACAAACTCAATTATAACATGGAAACGGACCCTTATTTTTATTTGTTGCATTATTATTATTTCTCATTTCTTTATAACAATCTTTGTTTCAAACTCTTACTATTCTTATATGCAAATATCGGTTCATCACCAATAATCTTCTCAATATCTGGGCATCACTTTCAATATGTGCCAGTTTCTCGCTAGTATTTCTGTCACCCCTGACGTTCTTTTATTATAAGTTGTTACATATCTAAATTCCCTTGTTTTTCGCATAACTGATCATGGCCTCCCAAATCATGTTCATTCTTCCCAAACTATTGCTTAGCTATATCAGATCTATGTGTAATTAAATCATGCATTGTCCTTTCTAATAAGCTTTTTATCATCCCCCCTTCTCTTTAAATTCTTCAGATATTCTTCAGCCGTTGCATTCATCTGATATAAAAACTTCTCTTCATTTGTGTTTAATCTAACCCTTAACATTTGACTCTTGACTACTCCATTAAAACACATGTGGTACATGCATGCTGTTCTTATGCACATAACGATTAGCAAGAACACTTTTCTTATATATAGTAGTAGGCAAAAATTGTCCATCCCCATCAATTTTCACATCAAGAAAGTCTACTGATTGCTCAGAACAGTTCATTTTAAACTTCAAAGAATCAGTTGAAGTATTAAGATATTCCACAAACTGCCTTAGTTGATCACCAGAACCTTGCCAAACAAGGAACACAACAAAACGAACATAGAAACATATCCAAGGATTAATGATATTAGTTTAAAACCATTTTTAATAAAGAAACAAATGCGATATAAATATTTTAATGTGTTTTAAGTACTGTTACTATATTTAAGATATCACAATATAAGAATGTGATTAGGTTGTGGTCAAGTGACTTGATATACCTATATAAGTGAAGTGAAATTGTCTGTGTATGTTGCACTAAAGAAGGGTTAAGCCCGAAAGTTTTGCTTGTTCGCTTTATTGAATTAAGTTTTGACTTTTCTTAGCTCAAATTTGTCTTTTGCTTGGAATCCTCTAAATTGCTCATATGTGTTTGTGTATGCATCATGTGATAGACTATGGGCTGAGGTGCTTTCCATGCTTGCTGGGAAAGACTAGCATACCTGCAACTCTGGACAGGCTTGTCAAGTGTCAGAGAATGAATGAATAAATCTACTTTAAATAAAGGATGTGTTCTTGTATATCAGTTGATTTACTAATGGAATGTTGTTATCCTGACCAACTGTCATGGTACAAAAATACAGCACATAAAAGGGAAGGTAATACAAGATCCTGCCACCAGAAAGGAAAAACAAGTCTTTCCACTTG